>NC_090267.1:396932019-397222019 GCF_040414725.1 Anabrus simplex | reverse complement strand
TCCAGATGTAAAATCATTTTCCCGTAATTCGAAGTGAAGCATGCTCGATTATCCCCCTGATAAAACTAATTCCTGTAGAAGGAACCTGAACTTAAACAGTCTCCTTATAGAAGAATAAGCATTCTCTAAATTTTACAGTGTATTGTTTGACTAGCCGCATGCCATAGCACCTTAAAACCCTACTTTAAGATACTGCACCACCTTCAGCAGAGTATTACAAAGAGAACGGGCATAGGGAAACGACGAACATCTTTTCAAAGATACGGATTTGTAAGTATCTCAATTTGAGAATGTTTCTTATTAAGGCACCGACTTTTAATACAATAGGGCTACCTAATAATATAAAAATTGTAGATGTAGGAAAATATTGTAGCATCCGTGACAACTATTTAGGAAGTAAGTAACGCAACAGATGAATTATTATTATTATTATTATTATTATTATTATTATTATTATTATTATTATTATTATTATTATTATTATTATTATTATCATCATCATCATCATCATCATCTGTTTACCCTCCAGGTTCGGTTTTTCCCTCGGACACAGCGAGGGATCCCACCTCTACCGCCTCAAGGGCAGTGTCCTGGAGCTTCAGACACTTGGTCGGGGATACAACTGGGGAGAATGACCAGTACCTCGCCCAGGCGGCCTCACCTGCTATGCTGAACAGGGGCCTTGTGGAGGGATGGGAAGATTGGAAGGGATAGGCAAGGAAGAGGGAAGGAAGCGGCCGTGGCCTTATGTTTAGGTACCATCCCGGCATTCGCCTGGAGAAGAAGTGGGAAACCACGGAAAACCACTTCCAGGATGGCTGAGGTGGGAATCGAACCCACCTCTACTCAGTTGACCTCCCGAGGCTGAGTGGACCCCGTTCCAGCCCTCGTACCACTTTTCAAATTTCGTGGCAGAGCCGGGAATCGAACCCGGGCCTCCGGGGGTGGCAGCTAATCACGCTAACCACTACACCACAGAGGCGGACTATTATTATTATTATTATTATTATTATTATTATTATTATTATTATTATTATTATTATTATTATTATTATTATTATTATTATTATTTGAGCAGACGTAGTTTGCACGTTTTGGTACCTCGAATTTTCGGTAACTTGAAGTATTTTCAGCTTCCGCAAGCATTTCGAGATATCGAAGTTTAAATGTAGGTCTACTTGACTTCATCATCAACAGATTCGAACTCCATCTATCAATCAATCAATCAATCAATCAATCAATACTGATCTGCATTTAGGGCAGTCGCCCAAGTGGCAGATTCCCTATCTGTTGCTTTCCTAGCCTTTTCCTAAATGATTTCAAAGAAATTGGAAACTTATTGAACGTCTCCCTTGGTAAGTTATTCCAATCCCTAACTCCCCTTCCTATAAACGAATATTTGCCCCAGTTTGTCCTCTTGAATTCCAACTTTATCTTCATATTGTGATCTTTCCTACTTTTATAAACGCCATTCAAACTTATTCGTCTAGTAATGTCATTCCATGCCATCTCTCCGCTGACAGCTCGGAACATACCACTTAGTCGAGCAGCTCTTCTTCTTTCTCTCAATTCTTCCCAACCCAACCATTGCAAGATTTTTGTAACGCTACTCTTTTGTCGGAAATCACCCAGAACAAATCGAGCTGCTTTTCTTTGGATTTTTTCCACTTCTTGAATCAGGTAATCCTGGTGAGGGTCCCATACACTGGAACCATACTCTAGTTGGGGTCTTACCAGAGACTTATATGCCCTTTCCTTTACATACTTACTACATCCCCTAAACACCCTTATAACCATGTGCAGAGATCGGGTTCATACTTGCTATCCAAGTACGGTATGTTCAATGACAGTATTGTTATTTCAAAAGATTAACAGTCCCGTAGTAGTGGTTTAGTATATTGCGGCTTAAGAAACAATACTAAGTAATAATGAAATCTATCAAAAGGAAAGAACACGGAGATATCAAAGCCTTCACATTTGCAGATGATGTTGCGATCTGGAGTGACTCAGAAGATGAATTGGGAGAGAGAATACAAAGCTGGAATGAGGAGTTTAAGAAATATGGTTTAAACATCAGCAAGACCAAGACGGTGGTGATGAAAGTGTATGGGGAAGGAGCAGAACCAATAGTCATGTTAAATGAAGCTCAACTGGACAGCGTTCCAGTTTTCAAATACTTGGGTAGCGTTATATCAAATGACAACCTAGCAAAACATGAGGTGAACAATCGAATCAGTAAGGCAGCACAATTTTACCACCAGGTAAGACACCTGCTGTGGGATGAGCAAATACCCATGAAAACAAAAATGACATTGTACAAGTCCTATTATACACCAATTCTTACATACAGTCTCGAAACCACAACACTGACCAATAGAGATAATTCCAAACTTCAGGCAGCTGAAATGAAATTCCTACGCACTATGATCCAGAAAACCAGGAAAGACAAGATTAGGAATGAGAAAATTAGAGTAGAAGTAGGAATAGACAATTCTCTCCTAAATAAGATTCAGATATCAAGACTAAAGTGGTTTGGGTCACATGAAGAGGATGCCAGTAAACAGAACTGCAAGGAAGGAATTTGACAGAAAGGTAGAAGGAAGACGACCCGTGGGAAGGCCACGAAGGAAATGGATAGATTTAGTTAAGAGCGATGTAATGTTGAGAGGTCATGATTGGGACAAGTTGGTGGAGGAAGAATGGTACAAGGACAGGATGAGATGGAGGAGGCTCATATACCACACCCGGGAAACTGGAGATGGTTTAGGATGATGATGATGATGACTAAGTAGCCTATCTGACAATGTTCTTCCTACCTATTATTTCCCTTAAGACTGGTCACTCCTCCCTGGATATGCAGTCCATCAGAACGATTTTCGTTTGTGTTCATTTTCCTATGCTTGTGTGTAAAAAAAAAAACCCTTACTGAACCGTACTGTAGGAATGTACGTTTGCCGGGCTGAGCGGCTCAGACGGTTGAGGCGCTGGCCTTCTGACCCCAACGTGGCAGGTTCGATCCTGGCTCAGTCCGGTGGTATTTGAAGGTGCTCAAATACGCCAGTCTCGTGTCGGTAGATTTACTGCGGGACTAAATTCTGGTACCGTAAAAGAGTAGTTAGTGGGACGTAAAGCTAATAGTATTATTATTATTTTTTTTTTGCTAGGGGCTTTTTACGTCGCACCGACACAGATAGGTCTTATGGCGACGATGGGATAGGAAAGGCCTAGGAGTTGGAAGGAAGCGGCCGTGGCCTTAGTTAAGGTACAGCCCCAGCATTTGCCTGGTGTGAAAATGGGAAACCACGGAAAACCATCTTCAGGGCTGCCGATAGTGGGATTCGAACCTACTATCTCCCGGATGCAAGCTCACAGCCGCGCGCCTCTACGCGCACGGCCAACTCGCCCGGTATTATTATTATTATTATTATTATTATTATTATTATTATTATTAATGCATGTTTGTCGGAAGTATTTAAGCACTCCTACAGTATAGGATATATTTAAGGTTCATTTTCCTTTATTAACTCAATGAGAATTGTTCTGATGGCGCGACCAGTCTTAAGGAAAATAATGGATAGGAAGAACATTGTCAGATATGTGGTGTTTTTCTTAATCTGCGAAATAATGTAATGTTCCCTTATAGTAAATATCAGAAATTTATCTTTCGTTTATTTTAATTTAGTTTAATTTTATAATTAATTATAAGTAATTAGGAACCTTAATACTATGCAGTTTGTGCAATGTAGCACATATAAGACGGTTTGGCATAACAGCAGGCTTCATAGCCTGAGCTACGCATATAAAATAAATAAATAAATAAATAAATAAATAAATAATGTACTGTCTCTGCACCGGTGTGTGTAGGGCCTATTTGAAATTAATTGGGGCTTGGGAAAGAGGCAATCATGGTCTATGCATTAGGTTCTGTCCTGTTTTCGACAGAAAATAACAAGGTTAAACGTGGAAAATCATTTCAATTTATACCTGAGGGTGGAATTTCAACCCGCATTCCAACTCAATAGGGATGTACTGAAACACTACCGGTAGATGTCTCACGAGTAATAGACGGTATGTCCTTGTCGATCGTCATTTGTTGCTCTATGAATTCAATGGAAGCCACTTAGTTAATTGATGAAGTTACAGTTTTAATATATCGCAAAGACAGAAAAAAAAACAAGAAAACTGTGATTCCTGACTATTGCAGTGTTTCAATGTTCCAAAATCAAAGTCAATCGTATTTACACCATCAATTTCCCAAGCAGAAGCCCTTCTGTAAAAAGTGGTTGAATGCGCTTCGTAGGCAGGACCTAAGAAATAAAAGTATAACTCATAATATCAAGGAAGATTTTTGTCACTACTGTGACGGGTAAATAAAATAATTAACTCTAATTAAGTAATAATTTATAGTAAGTTAGTGACGTTCTGAGTAGTTAGTATGACCTATAAATGTCTCACGAGTAATAGAGTTGCATCGGTACCTTGCAAATAACTCCGAGAGCAAGGAGATTTAGAAGTGGGAAAGTAGCCGTAACACAGAGCGACCTATAAGTTGAAACTGGAGCACCATCAATTTCAGACTTCTCGAACACGAAAAAATTCATGTTCCAAATATGAAATATTTATACCTGTTTTATGACCTGAAACAAAGTTTTGAAACTCGTGCACTGAGGGAAAATTCAATTCAGTAGTACTGGATGTAGCCAGTAGTACTACAGTAGTACCAATATCGTGCTTCATGTACGCCTTTAACATATATATGAAACGCATGTTTTCAAAAGTCTATTTGCACTTAAAGAACAACAGTAAAAACAACAAAAACAGTAAAAGAAAAGGTTGTTCAAGTTAGTCCTTACCTTTCAATCAACTCTTGCTTCTCTCCGGATATTTTTCCGCCCTTTTGCTTCAATTCCGCTTTCAAATCCGCAATTGTCATTCATTGCACCTAAGTTATGTTATTTCCCATCTCTTTCAAAACATCAACAGAACGTGGCGATTTCATTTTCATGCATTTAATGTAACAGTTTCGTTTCGATTATCATACATTTAGAAATACTCCATACAGCAAGTCTCATGTAAAACAATCCAGAAGCGGAAAGCGCATACCGTCTATTACCATTACACTGCCTAGCGGACAAATTTTGCGTGATACATCCCTATTGTGTTCCGGAGGCAGAGTGCTGACGCTCAAACAAACCGTAAATAATAGTGCTCAGAATCGAAGTAGGGTCAACCAAGCGAGAAGCTAGTATGCTAATTTCTAGGCTGCTGTGACAGGCACGCATACCGGGGAAAGCTCTTCCACGAACACGTAAAATTCGGATATTGTGGCTACCTGCCCTTGATGTATTTTCCGAGTTAAATACAGAAAAAGAAAAAATTAAACGGTGGCATAAACAGCCCATTAGGGGTCCTCGGTCTGCCAAGACGACTGCTGCCTAGCTACTTGGCCTGTAGATTGAGTCACGTGGTCAGCGTAACGAAATTGTCAGTCGTACTGCTTGGCTTTCGTGGCCTGGAAATGTATATTACTTTAATGCTTGGTTCGTAAACCGTGCCCCGCGAAAAACTTAGAAAGGTGACCAGGTCTTACAATTGAAAATTCCGTGCGATCACGAACCTGCGTCGCCAAGTATCTACTATAATTGAAATTATTGTACTCCTGCAGCGTGCTCTGAGGTTGTGTCACTGCCGCGCTCTGATGGTTGTTGACAGGCGTGCAAATTTCACCTTCCTCAAATATTCGGTTTCAGCTGTCCCAAATTCATATTTAGTTGATTTGTGTATTGAACTCTTTTCGTCAAATTGATGATTCAGTACGTATATCAACATACTCAGATCCTTCTCCCTCTAATAGTTCGTTAGTTCTTCTCCAGTCTCAAGTGGTATTATTAGTTTTGCAAATTCAAATGTACCTACGTCAGATCCATTTGGATTATTATCGATTTACAGTACTTGCCTTGACTTCGTTTTAAACGTATTTTCCATGTTTTTCTTATTTTAGTTTTGTAAATATATTTCATGGAATTACAGCACCAAATACATTTTCTGAATGAAATAAATCATGTTTCTCACGTCTAAAATCTAAATCTTCAGGGCTGCCGATAGAGGTTCGAATCCCACTATCGGCAGCCCTGAAGATGGTTTTCCGTGGTTTCCCATTTTCACACCAGGCAAATGCTGGGGCTGTACCTTAATTAAGGCCACGGCCGCTTCCTTCCAACGCCTAGGCCTTTCCCATCCCATCGTCGCCATAAGACCTATCTGTGTCGGTGCGACGTAAAGCCCCTAGCAAAAAAAAAAAAAATGTTTACCTTTCATCATCAAATAGTATATTCATTATAAGTGCTGGGTAAAAATTAGAGTCCCGTGACAAACTTTTCTTCTGAAGTGTGCTCCATGACCTGAAAAGTATGGAAACCACTATTTTATTATATTATCCTATGACACTTCTCATACGCCTTGCTCCTTAATAAAGGATTACTTACGTATTTTCTAGGACATCATCGCAAAATACTGACTGGCAAAAGGTATCAAGAGTTAAAGCAAGTGTTAAGAAGAGACAGATAAAACGAAATTATTCTTCGTGCATTTTCTTCCTTTGCTTTTCAGCAAGTATTTTCTGAAGCAAGACAAGAAAATCTATGCAATATGAGTCGTCATTTACTGACAAAATTTAAATCAGATTGGTATGCCTTTGAACATCTTTCATATAACTAGAATCGCGCCCTCCGAATTGCGCTTGTTTGTCTCATTTCGTGAATTCAGCGTTACTATTTCATGACATAAATATGCCTTATGGTTGAGGACCATCTGGAAATTTGTGTCACGAAATTAGCGATACAAAATGTGTGACGCGATGCTACCCAGCAACCGTGCAGGCTGTGATGTGAAGCATTGATGGATGGCCATGATTGGGAGACATGTAGAAAGCTCTTTCATCAAAAAGGCCTCATCTCATCATACTCTAGAGAACTCATTACTTCAATCGTAGTAGATTCATAGGATCTGAGCCAGTGTCCCCCTTTCGATGCACTGAATCTTACACTGTCGACTCCAAATTCTATACAGTTTTCGCTCGAAAACAATTCGTTAGATGCAAATAAATGAGCCCAATCCTTATCAATTTGAGTTTCTTTTAATGAGTAATATATTATCATTTGATTTTTTGCTATTTGTTTTACGTCGCATCGACAAAGATAGGTCTTATGGCGACGATGGAATAGGAAAGGCCTAGGAATGGAAAGGAAACGGCCGTGGCCTTAATTAAGGTACAGCCCCAGCATTTTCCTGGTGTGAAAATAGAAAACCACGGAAAACCATCTTCAGGGCTGCCAACAGTGGGGTTCGAACCCACGATCTCCTGGATGCAAGCTCACAGCTGCGCGCCCCTAACCGCACGGCCAGCTCGGCCAGTGATCATTTGATTTTTCCAGGGGGAAAATTGGCAACATTTTAAAAATAGTGTTATTGTTTTTACGTCTAACTACGTTTACGGTTTTCGAAGACGCCGAGGTGCCGGAATTTTGTCACGCATGAGCTCTTTTACGTACCAGTAAATCTACCGACATGGGCTGAAGAATTTGATTACCTTCAAATACCACTGGACTGAGCCAACTTCGGTTCAGAAAGCCAGCGCCTTAACCGTCTGAGTCACTCAGCACGACATCATTTTTATATTTTTATTCTTAGCGTATGGAGTTTGTAGCCGGAACTGTTCGAGGATATGCTCCACTCGCCAGTTCTGTAGCTGCTTTTCCCAGGACACGGATGCAACCGTGGCCTTGGAAAGGTACCATGCCGGCATTTGCCTCAAAATGAAATGGGGAGACCACTGGAAACCACTTCAAGGATGGCCAACAGGATATTCAAATCCACGTCTCTTCCGTGTACAGAGCTAGTAGGCATAACTGGCCGTGCCGCAAAGCACTGACTTAACCCGATCGGCAACGTTGTTATAACACATTCCGATGAGATCTTCACTTTGAAGACATTGCAGTTCTAACTAGATATTTTAAAATAATAATTGCTGAAAAGCTGAAGTTGTGGTTAAAATGGGGGATATATGAATTAATAAACACTCATCTTGGAAGCTGAAAAATGTCATCCTCTTTTTTTTTTTTTTTGCTAGTTACTTTACGTCGCACCGACACAGATAGGTCTTATGGCGACGATGGGACGGGAAAGGGCTAGGAGTTGGAAGGAAGCGGCAGTGTCCTTAATTAAGGTGTGAAAATGGGAAACCACAGAAAACCATTTTCAGGGCTGCTGACAGTGGGGTTCGAACCTACTATCTCCCGAATACTGGATACTGGCCGCACTTAAGCGACTGCAGCTATCGACCATCCTCTTCTAGTACAACTCTAGCTCCCTTAATGGATCTGTGGTAAAGTGTTGGTCTCTTTGTATCCCAAGATTGTCTGACCACTGCGTCACACGGCTGGCTACGAAAATAGCTTCCTTTATGAAAGCAAAGACAATGTACATCTAATACTGTTAGAGCTGGTTTCGTCAACGTGGGTTAAACGTTAACCCCAAGTTATACAGTTTTAACTCTGAATTTGACTTATTTCTGTTTCATCTAGGAGGGTTAATTTTAACTCTAGGTTAAGGCCGGAGTTAACCTCTCCTTTCACGTGCGTTAAACTGTTAACTCGAGGTTAAAAGCAAAATGACCGCCGTAAATCACGCGTTTGATACAGAGTTGCTTTATTTAGATTTGTTAAATGGTGTCCCTAACAGAAATAGGACTATAATAAGAAGGAATGACTTTCAAAATCTATCTGAGGAAGAATTTCTGAAGAGGTGTAGACTGTCAAAAACTATCGTCAGTAAAGTCGTAAATGAAATTCGCGAAAGGTTAGAATACACAACTGACCGAAACAGGCCTCTCTCTCCTATATTAAAGGCATTGATTGCATTAAGGTTTTATACCACAGGGTCGCTTCATATAATGGTCGGAGACAACAAGGGATTTTTCTGTCAACTGTCAAGTAATCAGGGATTCTAACCTCAAAATTCGTTATATAGTTGCAAGATGGTTTGTAACGTAGGCAACGCTATTGAATTCCCCTGTTATTTTTTCCCATGTGTCCTGCATTTCTTTTAATTTTACACCATCAGTATTCTTGCATTCTGTAATGCTTTGGTATTTGGTGGCTAATTCAATAAGGAATGTTTTTTTCTAAAGCAGAAAAATGTGTGCCCCTATTTCTGTTCTGAACTTCTTCCATTATTCGATCACTGTAATCAGTTCTGTCACGATCACTAAAGAATCTACCACGGAAGTGAGGAAGAAAACGAAATACAGCGCAATAAATAAACAAAAGCAACACGCAAGAAGTGTGTTCATAATCTCTGATTTGTAGTCACTGCCTCCTTGATCGGTACGGCAGCTGTTTCTGGCGAGGGTTAATACGGTGTTAGTTAACTCTCAGCTTGCTGAAACGCGAGACTCGTAAGAATGAGTTAAAATGTTAACCGTAAGTTAACAAACCCAGGGTTACAGTGTATTTAACCCAAGTTGATTAAACCGGGCCTTGATTATTGCTGTGATACACTGTAGCGGGGGCGTGGAATACATTCACAGTGCTTCCTGCCTGTTGTAAGCCCAGATGAGGTAAATACCGAGTTTGGGTCATGTACCTATGCGCTTGCATTCGGGAGATAGTGGGTTCGAACCCCATTGCCGGTAACCCTGTGGTTTCTCACGTTCACACTAGGTACATGCTGGGGTTGTACCTTAATTAAGGCTAAGATAGCTTCCTTTCAAGTCCTAGTCCTGTCGCACTCCATCTCTGTGTCGGTGCAACCCTCAGGGACTATCAGCTTGGAATCTTGGACTGAAGACCACGTGGCCTCTGACTCAGTCTGGCATGGCTTCCACTTACTTGAACTAGCATCTTCGTTTTCATTTTCCTCATCCGACCTTCTTTGGTCAATTGCTATTTTCTTCCGAACCTTACAGTAGGCCTATTAGGTTTGCGAAGTCTAGGAAATTTTTCATTTTTTCACCCTTCGTGGCCCTTCCCTTTCTTTAGGCGATACCTTCATTTTCCGAAGGGCCGGGCTCAATTGCTCAGACGATAGAAACAGTGGCCTTCTGTGGCCAAGTTGGTGGGTTCGATCTCGGCTCACTCCGGTGGGACGTCAAGGTACTCAAAGACGCTAGCCTCGTATCAGTAGATTTACAGCCACATCAAACATTTTTGTGAGACAAAATTCCGGCACTTCGGCTTTTCCAATAATAATAATAATAATAATAATAATAATAATAATAATAATAATAATAATAATAATAATAATAATAATAATAATTCTATTTCCTTTTCTACTGCTTTTCCCCACACCTGTGGGTCGCGGGTGCGAACTGGGTCGGACATGTTGATTTGACCCTGTTTTAAGACCGGATGCCCTTCCTGACGCCAACCCTATATGGAGGGAAGTAATCACTATTGCGTGTGTCTGTGGTGGTTGGTAGTGTAGTGTGGTGTCTGAATATGAAAAGGAAGGACAAACACAAACACCCAGTCCCCGGACCAGAAGAATTAATCAGAGGTGATTAAAATACCCGACCCGGCTGGGAATCGTACCCGGGACCCTCTGAACCGAAGGCGTCAACGCTGACCATTCAGCCAATGAGTGGGACGATAATAATAATAATAATATTATTATTAATAATAATGATAATAATAATCATGATGATGATGTTACGGGCTTTATGTCCCACTAACTATTTTGAGCACCTTCAAATACCACCGGACTGAACCAAGATCGAACCTGCCAAGGCAGAAGGCCAGCGTCTCAACCGTCTGAGCCACTCAGTGCGGCCGTAAAATTATTTGATGGGACGTAAAGCCAGTAACATTATTATATTCTTCGAAGGGTACGACCTCTCCCTTATTCTCTCCTGTTTACAGTTGAGAGAGAATTGTTGTTCTCCTGAAAACAATAATCACCACCACAATTATGGCTGCGACTGATAAACGTTACTCGGCCTCGCTTTGCTCGTCATGAGCTGAACTCTTCTTCTTGGTATCAGGACTCCTCGTGGCGGTGAACTCAAAGACAGTTTCTCACGCTGCTCACCTCATCGTGATAACTTACTGTATTACAACCATACCGTCACTCTCGGTTCTTTGACTTCGCCACTCTCATCTTCTACGTCCAAGGTAACGAAATCGAATCGCGTGCCAGAAGGTTAGCACCTCGGAGTACATAAATAGGAGAGATCAGTGTCAGTAGATTTATTAGCTCGTTAAAGAACTCATGTCAAGGTGAAATTGTTGCTCTCAGGCCTGCATTCTACAGCAATTGAAGGGGACTTTAGAGCATACGACTGAGTGACTGAAGAAAAGAACAAGTAAAATAATCTTTTTGAAAGTAATGAACGATGTGCATCCAATAATGTTATTGCTATGATACCCCAGTAGTGGGGGCGCATGTCATGAGACTAAACGGGGTGAGTACCGAGCTATGGGAATTTCAGAAGTTCACTCTTATTCAGCAATGGGCTCCCCTTTTAAGGTGAAGTGGGTTTCGCCTCTATAGACTGTTCCTTGAGAAGTAAAAATTATCAAATTTTATAATTTTCATGTTCAGTATTGATGATAATATAATTATTGTAGACAAATGAGGTAATCCCCCTAATCAATACAATATAAAATTAGTACTTCAATTTATTTTAATCTTGGTACTACTTTCGGTCTATTGATAAAAGGCCATTAGCCATAAGATCTTAAAACACTTAAAAAACTAATTGGTCATACATATAGCAAACATAAATAGCATATTACTTGAAAATAGTTCTGATCTAATATACAGTACCTACTAAAACAAGTCATTGCCTTGAGGATATAACACAACACTTGAAAATTCTTATGATCTGATGGTATACTTCAATAAATATAAATCACTGCCTTGAAGATATGTAAATAATTTGTTGAACACTTGTAAAAAATTAAAAGCAATTTGTAGAATAGATTGATGTTAAACTAGATCTTAGTTGATTATTTTCACCAATTGCTTTTAATTTTATACAAGTGTTCAACAAATTATTTATATATCTTCAAGGCAGTAATTTACACTGGTGGCCGTAATTCTGGAAACCTTTTGCATTTGCACTAAGATCTCACTTCATATGTGTTTCTTAGCAGGTGAACGAAATTTAAAACCCCGTTAATGACTGAAAAGGTAAATGCGATCGATAAATAATAAATGTGATCTTATGTTCGTGGTATTTATAAATAATTACCCTAGTAAAAAAAAAAAGGAAAATATATGTTGATGAATTTTACTATCCACTGACATGCATGCTGTTACTGGTTCATTTATGTAATGTACACTTGCCCCATAGTTGAAATTGTTGGTATGTTCGTATTCTTGTATATATTTAGTACATTGTTGACTTCTGGCGACTATTTCAGTAGTATTGAGAATGTATTTAGTCATTCTGTGTTAAGCTTCCATCCAGGTAATATTCATTAGTTCATTTCAGTTTTAAGTACCTTGAAATGATGTTACTAAAGAATGGTCGCCTTCTAAACCTTCGTGAAGAAGGGTACACATATAAGGAGATTGCCAGAAAGATTGGTGATGGTGCTACAGCGTCCGGAGTTCTAAAGGTATGCCAGAGGTATGAATCTACTAAATCTTGCAAATTAGTTCCAAGAACTGGTATAAAACCCAAAGTAAGTCCGAGCGATGTGAGGGAGATGTGCGGGTTATCACCGAGAGACTGCAGAAAATCTTCTAAAGAGATCCAAGAAGTTGTACAGCGTTCTGGAATTGAAGTTTCTGCAAGAACTGTTCAAACAAAATTATTCCAAAATGGCCTAAAAGGAAGATCACCTAGGTAAAAGCCATTTCTCAACAACAGGCAACATGAAAATCGTGTGAATTGTGTAAAAATCATAGATCTTAGACTGTTGATGACTGGACGAAAGTGATTTGGAGCGATGAGTCTAATGTATCTATCTTCGGACGCGACGGATTGAAGTATGTGCGCCGACGACAAGAAGCAGCATTGAATCCAGAGTTCCTCACCAAAAAAGTCAAAGCAAAGTCATCTCCCTACAGGCCATGAAGGCCCTTGGAGAGGTGGAAGGTAAAGGCTTCCACTATCCGTAACCTCGGCACTTGATGGGGTAGAGTGGTTAGCTCTACGCCCGGCCGCCTTTGCCCCCAGGAATTACCCTGGTACTCATTTTTGGTGTAGGCTGAGTGAACCTCAGGGCCATATGCACCTCCGGAAGTGGAAATCTCATTTCTTAAATTTTACGAGAGTTCCTCACCGCAACTATGAAACCCTATTTCTGTCATGATATGGGACTGTGTGTCCAGAAGTGAAGTAGGACGACTGCATATTATAGACAGGAACCTGAATGCCAAAAGATATAAACAGGAGATTCTAGAGAAAAAGCTCTTGCTATCCATTGGTGAGTTGAGTCCAAAAGGAGATGACATAGTATTTCAATAGGATGGTGCACCATGCCATGCTGCGAAATGTGTTATTCGGTGGTTGGGGGATAAGAACGCAAAGGTTTTAAAGTGGCCTGGGAATAGCCCGGAACTTAATCCGATTGAAAATATCTGGTCAAAGTTGAAAATTCTAGTGTTAAAAAGTAATCCAAGCAACAAAATTCAGTTGATCGAAGCCACTGTCAGCAACTGGTTTCGGTTCGTTAACAAGGAAGATCTGTAACGTCTTGATGCTGTGTTTAAAAGTAAAGGTTATCCAACGAAGCATTGACTCTACTTTCTTACAAAGTGAATGCAAAACACATCACATAAACACTTACTGAACATTACATGTATTTTCTCAATCGTTAAGTTGAAAAAATTTATTTTTATAAGAATACTTAATAATTATTTTATATTTTTAGTATTTTTGTGCAAATACAAATGGTTGAAAAATAAACTGTGTGCTTGAAAAAGGAAATATACTGTATTTCTTACAAATTTTCCAGAATTGTGGCCACCAGTGTATATGTATTGAAGTATAGTAGGCCTATACCAAAAGATCATAAGAATGTTCAAGTATTGTGTTACATGCTCAATACAGTGACTTATTGTAGTAGATATTGAATATTGGATCATAACTATTTTGAAGTATTATGCTATCTATTTTGTTATGTGCATGGCCAATTAGTTTTTTAAGTGTTGTAATATCTTATGGCTTGATGATGGCCTACTATCAATAGGTCGAAACTAGTACCATGATTAAATTAAACTGAAGTACTAATTTTATATTGTATTGATTAGGTGTATTACCTCATTTGTCTACAATAAGTTAAAACGAGTCATTATCTAACTACAGGCTCTTTGATTTTTCGTAAAATGAAATCTGCACGGTAAGTTAACTTGAAGCCAGAAATTTGACTGTTCAACATACAGTATTTCTTATGCATTGTCTTGGTCCACTAAAACTTCTAGACTCTCATTACAGGCACAGTGCTGAGTGAAACTTCAATTTCAAACAAGACAAGAGGTATACTGAATGGAAAACTTATTCAGTTGACCGGAATGGTACATTGGTGAGAACATAAGCTAACTCTCTATAATGTCACGTCTCCGCCGGAAGAGCGACGTTGGAAGATAGATCTAAGGGTAACATGATCGGCGCAGGATCAATTTCTGCATTGGTTGATCTTGAATACCATATCTTGTTTCGTAGTTGATCCTGCTTATTGCACAAAACATGTGGCACGGGCAGAGCAGAGAACTTAGACGGGGTAGCTACATTTTCTTACCCTTAATTATTTTTTGCCTATATTATTATTTACTTTAGATGGCAAACACAATGTGGTTAAGTGCGTGGCGTCTGGAGAGGCCTGGTGCAGGTCTTTCGAGCTGACGTCTTGTAAGCGACCTGCGTGTCTGCGATAATGCAGCTTTACCTATGAAATGGCGTATGGCTTTTAGTGCCGGGAGTGTCCGAGGAAATGTTCGGTTCGCCAGGTGCAGGTCTTTTGTTTTGACTCCCATAGGCGACCTGCGCGTCGTGATGAGGATGAAATGTTGAAGAAGACGACACGTACACCCAGCCCCCGTGCCAGCGAAATTAACCAATGATGGTTAAATTTCCTGCCGGGAATCAAACCCGGGACCCCTGTGACCAAAGGCCAGCACGCTAACCATTTAGCCATGGAGACGGACAGCTTTACCTATGATGAATTCTACAGTAATATGAAGACGGCCCCCGAACCCCTGGAATTAACCAATAAAGATTAAAATCCCCGACCCGGCCAGGAATCGAATCCGGAACTCCTTGGACCAAAGGCCAGCACGTTGACCATTTAGCCACGCAGCCGGGCATTTCGCCACTAAAGTAAGGCAGTAATATATAAATAATAATAAATACATAAATGCATTATTACAAATTATAGTCATTATCATGTCGAAACAACAAACCCGTGTCGCAATACATAGATCACTACGGTCCTTAGCCTTCCATGATGACTTCTGCCTAGCCAAAAGCCTGCAGATTTTGGAGAGGTACGTGGTCAGCGTATGGACATCCCCAGTCATATCGCTCGGCTTTAAAGAATGGCGATTGATTTCCATCTCCAGCAAATATTAGAACTGTCTTTACAGACAAAGATAGCAGGTTATATTCTAAATCAAAATGATATGTTTCCACTATTATATTGAGAAAATGTCACAATGCCGGACAATAACAAATATTGAAGATACATTTTCCGATCGTAATTAACAACTATCATAAGTCAATTTCTCTGCATCACTGTCCGGCTACATGGCTAAATGGTTAGCGTGCTGGCCTTTGACCACAGGAGTCGCGGGTTCGATTCCCGGCAGGGTCGGGAATTTTAACCATAATTGGTTAATTTCGCTGGCACTGGGGCTGGGTGTATGTGCCGTCTTCATCATCATTCCTTCCTCGTCACGACGCGTGGGTCGCCTACGGGCGTCAAATCAAAAGACCTGCATCTGGCGAGTCGAACTTGCCCTTGGGCACTCCCGGCACTAAAAGCCATACGCCATTTCATTTCTGCATCAGTAAGGCATATTAATTGTCAAGCCTTAGAGATTTCGAGGTACTTATATGCTGACAAGAATTACAGTATGCAGACGACCCAGAGCGGATGTGCTATAAAATGGTATCGTATGAGCAGTGAGGAAGTCATTTTAAGCCTATAAAAGTGAAGCCGGAAATAAAGCGTTTAGTAGATGTAAGTGCAGAATACGAGAAGGAAATGACTAGAGGTTACTTTATGTGGACGAGGGCAATGAAATGCAAACACGGACATGAAATGAGGAATTCCAGCATGGTAATGTCGTGCTAAATGGTAAGGAAGGATTTGGTTGGGTGTATTGAATACTATAGTATATTACATGTGCAAGAAATTTCTATTTAATGTTGTGTAAGGCCTTCGGTTCACAGGGTTGCAGGTTCGATTCCCAGTTGGATTGGTGTTTTTAGCCTCGTCAAGTAAATTCCTCAGGATTGGGGACTGGTATTTATATTTGTCACTTCTCATTCACCAAAGTAGGCCTACCACAGAAACACGAAGTAGTGAATACATCCCTTCACATGGGGTTGGCTTTAGGAAGGACATCACGCCGTAAAACAGGGCTAGGTCTTCATGGGCGACACAGTTTGCACTCAACCCTACTAGGATAGCCAAGACGTCGCTTGATACCTTCAAATTTTCAAGATAGGAAGAGAGAAGGAAGCGGCCGTGGGAAACCACTTCTAGGATGGCTGAGGTGGAAATCGAACCCACCACTACTCAGTTGACCTCCCGAGGCTGAGTGGATCCCCGCTCCATCCCTCGTACCACTTTTTAAATTTCGTGGCCGAGCCGGGAATCGAATCCGGCCCTCTGGGGGTGGCAGCTAATCACGCTAACCACTACACCACAGAGGCGGACTACAATTGATTTTAAGGTGGTTCTTTTTTGCAACCCAGTCTAATTCCACTCTTTATATTTTTGTTTCATTCTCTACTTTCTCAAGCGCACAGTTCAACAACAACGGTGTGAGCTCATCCCCTTGTGGTACTCCCGTTCTTATTTCGAATGAATCTGATAGTATAACCATGAATGTACTTTCGAAAACGTACTTGTAATAGTCCCTTTTATGATTATTATTATTATTATTATTATTATTATTATTATTATTATTATTATTATTATTATTATTATTATGCCTATAATTATTTATTTCTGGTCGCGGGTGTTATTGTGATTGTAGGAAGCTAACGAAGAGATTCAATAAGTAATATTTATTTTATACTCTTTTATGTTTCAATTTTTAAAATGTCATATTTTCAACGGAGGTGGTAAACCCGGTAACCTCCCCCTCCGCTCACTTTGCGTACAACATTATCCCATTTTGACACAGGTTTAACTCAAAAGTGTATGAAACAAGACCGTAATGACGAGACTATTCTGGCAGTATCACCCCGCCACCTCTAAGTTTATGCTGTGATGTTTCATAAAGATTCATATGCATTTCATTCTGTGAGAAGTTGAACCCTTATACTCTTCCCTAACAGCGAAAGACTGAATCACGCCGCAAACATTTCTGGTCTAGCTGAGGAGGGCGTGATGGTGTAGTAGGGGGGTGTATATAAATAATTCCTTTCAAATGACATCTGACATAAAACAGCAAAGTGATTTATGAACCATAATATGTCTGATTTTTATTCACCCGACAAATGTCTCTCGAACAAGCAGTTGCATACTCTTTTGAGATAATCACTCGTGGACTAATATTGTACATACGATAGTTAAACCATATTACTTTCCACTGTAAATCTTCATCTCGTCCGTTGTCTTCGAGACAATAATAATAATTATGGAACTCCTAGTGTATGAAGGAAACCAACATGCTATCCAAAATCTACCTCAGAAAATACAGTAGGTCCAAGAGATAAAACCCTCCACAGGACAGTAATCCTAAACCATCATCTGTTGCATAAACGCACCATTGGACGACTCAAACTTTCTACCAGATGTGTTATTGGAAGAATTTTAGACTCATTTATCCGTTTAATAAATACGCACATTCACTACATAGAACGGAAAATTGTTTTGATTTTACGTAATTTTACAATTTTACAAGCCAAAGCTAGGAAAATTGACTACACCAACTGCATTCCACTGCAATATCCGTTTATAGCGTTTTATACTTAATAAAACCGTGACTTTTAAAAATAGTTCAACATGATTATCGATATCTTCATATTTAGGCTGTTTATGTTTTCAGATCATTTATTTATTTTTTCAGACAGGCACAAAGCTAATGATGTGAAATACATATAGCCTACTGTTACAATAATGGGGGAAAACATGAAATGGCGTATGGCTTCTAGTGCCGGGAGTGTCCGAGAACAAGTTCGGCTGGCAAAACGCAGGTCTTTTGATTTGACTCCCGTAGGCGACCTGCGCGTCGTGATGAGGACGAAAAGATGAGGAAGACGACAAATACACACAGCCCCCGTGCCAGCGGAATTAACCAGTTATGGATAAAATTCTCCAACCCTTCCGAGAATCGAACCCGGGATCCCTGTGACCAAAAGCTAGCACGCTAACCATTTAGCCACGGAGCTGGACTGTTACAATAGTGAAAAGAAAGAACAACTTAAAATTATATTAACTCTAATGAAAGTCCTTGTAAAACTAAAAATACAGTCATATACTGTATATACTAATGAAGCATTTTTTCTTCAGCAGTATAATAACTTATCGACAATCGAAAGCAACGTTACAAATATTCAGATATATATGATCATATTTTCATAAATATAGGCCTATGCCTTAATACATCCCACTTAGGATACGCCGAGGTGCCGGAATTTTGCCCCGCAGGAATTACTTTACGTGTTAGTAAATCTACCGATACGAGGCTGACGTATTTGAGCACCTTTAGACATGATTGGACTGAGCCAGGACCGAAGAAGAAGAAGAAGAAGAAGAAGCTTAATTTATACAGTATGTTCCACAAACAGCAGTGTCCGGCTCCATGGCTGAACGGTTAGCGTGCTGGCCTTTAGTCACAGGAGTCCCGGGCTCGATTCCCGGCAGGGTCGGGAATTTTAACCATAATTGGTTAATTTCGCAGGCACGGGGGCTGGGTGTATGTGTCGTCTTCATCATCATTTCATCCTCATCACGACGCGCAGGTCGCCTACGGGTGTCAAATCAAAAGACCTGCATCTGGCGAGCCGAACTCGTCCTCGGACACTCCCGGGACTAAAACCCATACGCCATTTCATTTCACAAACAGCACTAAATGAAATGGCTCCAATTAGACAAGGAGCTCCCAAACTATGGCTCTCTGAGGACTTCTAAGTGGCCCTCGTAAGTATTCACTGTCTTCTTCTTCTTTATCTGTTTACCCTCCGGGGTCGGTTTTTCCCGGACTCAGTGAGGGATCTCACCTCTACCGCCTCATAGGCAGTGTCCTGGAACTTTAGACTCTGGGTCGGGGGATACAACTGGGGAGGATGTCCAGTACCTCGTCCGGGCGGCCTCACCTGCCATACTTAGCAGGGACCTTTCGGGGGGATGGGAAGATTGGAAGGGATAGACAAGGAAGAGGGAAGGAAGCGGCCGTGGTCTTAAGTTAGGTACCATCCCGGCATTTGCCTGGAGAAGTGGGAAACCACGGTAAACCACTTCCAGGATGGCTGAGGTGTGAATCGAACCCACCTCTACTCAGTTGACCTCCCGAGGCTGAGTGGACCCCGTTCCAGCCCTCGTACCACTTTTCAAATTTCGTGGCAGAGCCGGGAATTGAACCCGGGCCACCAGGGGTGGCAGCTAATCACACTAACCACCACACCACAGAGGCAGACTCGCATTATTTTACGATTTGAAAACACAGCGTACAATGGCTACGAACAAAACACTAATGACAGTTTTCAAAGAGACGGAGGAGGACAATATTCACTGTACTAAGTATAAATCCCTTCGACTGAATGTTGCACGTCTTTATTTTTCAAACATTACTGAAAATACAGTTTGAAAAAAATATGTCCATAGAATTAATTGATACATACTTCTTTGTTAAAGCGTAATCTTAAAATATGCTATGCTGCTAAATTTCAGACCCATTTGTTACGTGTTAAAAAATGAAAATACAAGTATGTTAGTATGTTGTCTGACATGCCACAGAAGTCGTGTTCACGTGTCACGTAGTGGCACGCGAGTCATAGGTTCGCTATCCCTGCCCTATGGTCTTATGACAGCCCGGGGATACCGTGGATGCATTTTAACACCATCGCTCATAGGAGGAAATGAATTTATGTACCGGTACTAGTTTGGTGTTTGTGTTAGTCGTAACACACATCTTCATTTCCCTACAACACAACACACTATATTACAAACCACCACAGGAACACTCAATCGTGAATATTACTCGCGCAACTTTTAGCGATACCTGGGCTCCCTAGTACTGAATCGGTAGACCTCGGGTTCGATTCCCGGCTTTGCCACGAAATTTAAACAGTGGTACGAGGGCTGGGACGGGGTTCACTCAACATCGGGAGGTCAACTGAGTAGAGGGTTCTTCCATTTCCTCCTTAGTCATTCTGGAAGTGGTTTTCCGTGGTTTCCCACTTCTCCTCCAGGCAAATGCCGGGATAGTACCTAACTTAAGGCCAAGGCCACTTCATTCCCTCTTCCTTGTCTATCCCTTCCAATCTTCCCATTCCACCACAAGGCCCCTGTTCAGCATAGCAGGTGAGGCCGCCTGGGCGAGGTACTGGTCACCCTCCCCAGTTGTATCCCCCTACCCAATGTCTCACGCTCCAGGACAATGCCCTTGAGGCGGTAGAGGTGGGATCCCTCGTTGAGTCCGAAGGAAAAACGAACCCTAGTATACTAGTGTGTGGCCCATGAACTGCTCTTTTCATAACTATTGGCCCTCCATTGACCAGGTTGAGCGGCCCTCTTTTAGACTATTGACAAAGGAAATGTAACCTATGGCTATCCCTTACTTCCGTTTTTTGATACGGTGTCGGGGATGAGATGAGATGAGATGAGATGAGATGTTTCTACGGCCGGATGCCCTTCCTGACACTTACCTCAGTCGAGTAGCTAACGAAGATGACATGAATGATGGTGAATGAAATCGGGCAAG
The DNA here is from genome assembly GCF_040414725.1 of Anabrus simplex. Classification (NCBI taxonomy): domain Eukaryota; kingdom Metazoa; phylum Arthropoda; class Insecta; order Orthoptera; family Tettigoniidae; genus Anabrus; species Anabrus simplex. The sequence continues at coordinate 397,200,914 of NC_090267.1, read as the reverse complement.
GAGGTGGGAGGAATCGGCTGCGACCTATGAATAGTAATTGTCCCGGCATTTTCCTGGAAGTGAAAATGGGAAACCATGGAAAGCCATTCTCAGGATAGCCGACGGTGAGGCTTGAACCCACGTGTTTCCCGAATCCGTGTTTGTGTGTGTCCAACCATTGTCCCTGTGCAAATGTGCAAAATATTGTACCCTTGTAAGGTAGGTAATATAATAATAATAATAATAATAATAATAATAATAATAATAATAATAATAATAATAATAATCTTATTTACTTTACGTCCCACCAAACTACTACTACTACTACTACTACTACTACGGTTTTCTGGACTCGCCGAAGTGTCAGAATTTAGTCCCTCATAAGTTCTTTTACGTGCCAGTAAATCTACCGACACGAGACTGACGTATGTGAGCACCTTTAAATACCACCCGACTGAGCCAGGATCGAACCTGCCAAGTTGGAGTCAAAAGACCAGCGCCTCAAACCGTCTGAACCACTCAGTCCGGCTTGTGAGGTAGGGATATGGGTGCAATACAGTATATAGATATTCCAATGTATGTCAATGAATTGTAAAGTTCAAACCAGCATGTTACAATATCCAGATGGCTGTTTGGTGTGACAGCCGGCCCCGCGGTGTAGGGGTAGCGTGCCTGCCTCTTACCGGGAGGTCCCGGGTTCAATTCCTGGCCAGGTCAGGGATTTTTACCTGCATGTGAGGGCTGGTTCGAGGTCCACTGGGCCTACGTGATTACAATTGAGGAGCTATCTGACGGTGAGATAGTGGCTCGGGTCTACAAAGCCAAGAATAACGCCCGAGAGGATCCGTCGCACTGACCACAGACCCCCCGTAATCTGTAGACATTCCAGCTGAGCAGCGGTCGCTTGGTAGGCCATGGCCCTTCGGGGCTGTTGCGCCGTGGGGTTTTTGGTTTGTTTGGTCTGACACTGACCTAAAGCCAAATATATAAATAAATAAAAAACAATGTCCCGTATCTCTACGGGGTCGGGTATAAGGTGAGATGAATCTTCGTGGTGAGTTTTTATACCTAGATGCCCTTTCTGATGTCAACCACATCAGAGGGGTTAAGGAAATGAATGACATGATATATAATAGGAAGGGAGAGGATGACCCCGCTGCCGGTACATAGCTTACACCTTTCGAATAACACCAAGGAGTCTGCTCAAGGATTCACGTTCCCATCGGACGGACGAATATCACTATCAACAGCGGCATATGCCCTTACTCCATATCTTTTTTTTTTTTTTTTTTTTTTTTTTGCTAGTTGCTTTACGTCGCACCGACAGAGATAGGTTTAATGGCGACGATTGGACAGGAAAGGGCTAGGAGTGGGAAGGAAGCGGCCGTGGCCTTGATTAAGGTACAGCCCCAGCATTTGCCTGGTGTGAAAATGGGAAACCACGGAAAACCATTTTCAGGGCTGCCGACAGTGGGGTTCGAACCTGCTATCTCCCGAATACTGAATACTGGCCACACTTAAGCGACTGCAGCTATCGAGCTTGATTTACTCCATATTAACAATGCGAAGGATTTGGAATTGAATCCAGGCTTTTGGCACGCAGACTAGTGATTAGAAATGGTATATCACCAACTATCCTGTCCGACTCGTTGGCTGAAGTGTCAGCGTACTGGCCTTCGGTTCAGAGGGCCCCGGGTTCGATTCCCGGCCGGGTTGGGGATTTTAACCTTCATTTGTTAATTCCAGTGGCCCGGGGACTGGGTGTTTGTGCTGTCCCGAACATTCCTGCAACTCACACACCACACATAACACTATCCTCCACCACAATAACACGCATTTTCCTACACATGGCAGATCCCGCCCACCCTCATCGGAGGGTTTGCCTTACAAGGGCTGCACTCGGCTAGAAATAGCCACACGCAATTATTATACCAACTATCCTACCCTGCCAGCCAACATTCTGATGGCGAAATTTTCTCGACCAACGGAAGTCTACTCGAACAGGCTAACCACGGAGTCAGATCATGGCCACAAGGCGGGCTCAGTAACAGATATGTAACAAGAATAATACACAATATGGCGAGATTAGACTATTTCCGTTACCCTGAGGCAGTCATGTACTCAACACAAATATCAGGAGTGGAAACTACACCACCAATTTTATTTCTAGGTAGTTGTATGTAGTGAATGTTATAAACCACTCTGTATGCACTGAAAAGCTATTGCTCTCTAAGTATAGAAGAATAAGATATCAGTAGAGCCTTGTTGCTAGTCTCGTAAATCACTCCCAGCGCACTAACTTAACTCCGTGCCTTGTACCACTGCATTTAACAGAAATGTTAATATCACTATTTTTGATATTAAGTGATGAAGTTGCTATTGTTTCGGTTGCTCCTACTCCTTGAATCGAAAGTAAATTTAGAACGTGATGGAGTACGTCTTCTTCTTATTATTATTGTTATTATTATTATTATTATTATTATTATTATTATTCCGCTTGTCCACAACAACATCGCGGGTACGAACTGTGTCCCACATGGGGATTTGGCCCTGTTTTACGGCCGGATGCTCTTCCTGACGCCAACCCTATCTGGAGGGATGTAGGCCTAATCACTATTGCGTGTTTCTGTGGTGGTTGCTAGCGTGGTGTGTTGTGTGAATACGAAGATGAGAGTGTTCGAACAAACACAAATACCCAGTCCACGAGCCAGAAGCGATTAAATTAAGCCAGATGCGATTAAATTCCGCGACCCGACCGGGAATCGAACCCTGGACCTTCTGAGCCGAAAACCTCAACGCTGAGTATTCAGTAAAGGAGTCGGACAGTACTACTAATTATTACTAATAATAACGATCAGAGCTGGGAACTAATAGATTAAAAGTAATCGAATCATTTGTAATGATTACATTCTTAGTAATTTTTACTTGTTACTTTTTACCAAATAAATTCGTATTTGCAATGTATTATTATTATTATTATTATTATTATTATTATTATTATTATTATTATTATTATTATTATTATTATTATTATTATTAAATCCGTTTACCCTCCAGGGTTGGTTTGTCTCTCGGAATCAACGAAGAATCCTACCTCTCAAGAGCGGGTCGGAGGCACACAACTGGGGAGGAAGACCAGAACCTCGCCCCGGCAGCCTCACCTGCTATGCTGAACAGCGGTCTTGTGGGGGGATGGAAAGATTGGTAGGAATGGAGGAGGAAGAGGGAAGGAAGCGGCCGTGGCCTTGGTGTAGATACCATAACGGCATTTGTCTGGAGAAGAAGTGGGAAACCACGGATGGCTGAGGCGAGAATCGAACACCCGTCTACTCAGTTTACCTCCCCGTTCCAGTCCTCATACCACTTTTCAAATGTCGTGGCATAGCCGGGAATTGAACCGGGTAAAAGAAGAAATGTTGAAGGTAACGTTTTCAGTTCTACTACAGCAGAACCGATTATTTCACCAGTTCTAGATGAGGTACTTTCTTACCTGACCAGTATTTCCAAACAAGTTATATTTCGTCGTTGAAGAAACAAAACCTTGTATGCACTTCTTATCCATTATAAGCCTCAAGACTGGTCACGTTTTTACACTTTTGCATAGGAAAATGAACCCAACGAAAATTGTATTCGTACTGATTGAATGCATATGCATATGTGACTGGGAGGCGTAACCAGTCTTAAATGAGAATAATGGATAGGAAGAGCATTGTGACATGGTTTTGCTGTAACAGCGACGAAAATCAAGTGTCTTCGTGGTACTTACTGCACAGCTAACTATTAGTCTCAACACATGAAGTCAATGATCATAAAATCCTACGACTATAAATAAAAGCTGTCAAAACTAAAGATGATGACTAAACATCCATCACGAAAAATAACAGTAACTTATACTAAATCATAATAGACTTTGGACTAATTAAAAAACAGGTCATCTGAAAACGATTTAGAAAATGAGGTCGATACAGTAAGTTATGATTGATATTGGACCATTCAGTATCAAATAATAATCAGTTATTTCGTTTCTTTGAAATACATGTATTTGCTGGCACTTCATTAAAATTATAATGTCACTACTGTGCCAAAATCGCGAATGTGACAATGCTCTTCCTATCTATTATTTTCCTAAAAGACTTGGTCACGCCTCCCAGCCATATATTGTTGTGCAATCCATCAGAACAATCTTATTTGAGTTCTTTTTCATGTGCGCGTGAGTAAAGAAAAATGAACCTTACTGTGCCGTACTGTAGGAATGTATGTTTGCACGGCATAATTATTTATCCACTCCTATAGTATGATGTATTTAAGGTTCATTTACCTTTACACTGTAGCATAGGAAAATTAACAAAACAAAAATGTTCTGATGGACTACATATTAATATGTGGCTGGGAGGCATGACCAGTTTTTAGGGAAATAACAGGAAAAACATTGTCGCATTCACGGTTTTATCATAGTAACAACGATATATAAAATCAAGTAAAACGTTATTTCATGAAATTAATGGAAATTCGTTTTATTCTTTTAAAAAATGCTCGCATTATTTTCTTTCTTTCTTTCTTTCTTTCTTTCTTTCTTTCTTTCTTTCTTTCTTTCTTTCTCTCTTTCTTTCTTAATCTGTTTACCCTCCAGGGTTAGTTTTTCCCTCGGACTCAGCGAGGGATCCCACCTCTACTGCCTCAAGGGCAGTGTCCTGGAGTTTCAGACTCTGGGTCGGGGATACAACTGGGGAGTATGACCAGTACCTCGCCCAGGCGGCCTCACCTACTATGCTGAACAGGGGCCTTGCGGGGGGGGGGTAGGAAGATTGGATGGGACAGGCAAGGAATAGGGAAGGAAGCGGCAGTGGCCTTAAGTTAGGTACCATCCCGGCATTTTCCTGGAGGAGAAGTGGGAAACCACGGAAAATCACTTCCAGGATGGTTGAGGTGTGAATCGAACCCACCTCTACTCACTTGACCTCCCGAGGCTGAGTGGACCCCGTTCCAGCCCTCGTACCACTTTTCAAATTTCGTGGCAGAGCCGGGAATCGTACCCGGGCCTCCGGGGGTGGCAGCTAATCACACTAACCACTACACCACAGAGGCGGACTCGCATTGTTTTACGATTAGAAAACACGGCGTACAACGGCTACGAACAAAACTCTATTGACAGTTTTCAAAGAGACGGAAACGTTATGGTCGTATCATATTGGAAAAATGAATAAATAATATTCTATAGATGACCAAAGAGAGAAGTCATGCATCATTACTCCACAAGAATAATTTATTCGCTTTAAATTATGGGTAAATTCGTCTATATGATGATAATTATTTTCTTCTACGAAAAATGTAAATATAACTGGGGTGTACAACAGATTTTAAATATTTCGTGGATGTATGGATTACATTAATAGCTTTACTGGATGTATAAATAACTCTCGAACGGTCATCCATATTTATGTGCAAGTCCTGGAATATAAAGTATAAAGGTGGTCATAAATGTAATAAGGTATGGTCTATCACTCAAGTTGCAAAAACTGTATCTCACTCGGAGGATACGCCTGCAATAACTCCTTAAAGTCAACGCAACAAAATGAAAGCGTAATATTATGGCATCTGTGAAGGAGACTTATAACTCAGGGTCATGGCTGGTTAAATGCTTGACTCTCCTTAAACGTAAGCTAAAGACGCATCTGAAAACCCCTTTTTCAGACTAAAATTCCGACTATTATTATTATTATTATTTTATGAAACAATAGTATATAGCATTTGGTAATAAGATCGACAGTAAGAGTGAATTCATTCGTAAGTAAAATATTTTGTAAATTCACGATCTACATTTAGCTTTGTTGGTTTCATTTTAACACACTATGCGATACTGACAGTGAATCCTGTAGGTGATTTTGTGACTTCCCCTCTCGGAGAACAATCATCAAATGAGAAATGCAACCAAGCAAGTAAAGGGCGCCAATCTTTAAGTTGAGGACTTAAAGATAAAATTTATAATCAAGCTTGGACAGACTCTTATCACAGGGGTGAGGTGATAGTACACTAATCATTAAGCAGGAGAATTAGAAATCAAAAGGCTAATGAAGGCAGATTGATTACAATGAACTAGAAAAATACTATTTATTATATTTAAGATGAATGACGACGGTTTAACGAGAACTGAATTTAACATAGAAAATGAATTTAATAAAAAATTGAATGACTCTACTTCGCGAAAACTTGCAATATCTTTAACTCGCTTGCTCACCATGTCGTCTTGTTCTGCTGGTCCTTGGAAAGCTTCCCTCCTTGTAGCTGGAACATCACCGGTCGTCTTTGAGATCTCTTCATCTGCAGCTCAGTACCATTCCTGCCTTGCCAATTGCACCCACCACTAATTGGAAGATGACTTCAAAACTAACACTCCCTATTATGCTTTATCCCATAGATTGGAGATAAGCCCTATGTCACAGTTAGAAGAACCACCTTGGGTTATATGGAGAGGATACTCAATTAAGAATCCTTCCAACTTTACTGAAAATGTTCTCTGAAGTTTCATTTCTATCTAGATTAAAACTATCTATTGACTTAGACTGGTTCAAACCGGTCTTATAGCCGTGCTGTACGTACTTCCTGATAAGAGTGGCTATACACCCCTCATTCAGAATTTCTAAGTATCGAGACGCAGAATCAAGTAGAAAATCAAGTAGAAGCCTCGTAGAAGATCGTAGAATAATGTAGAGAGACTCGCAGAAGCGAATAAGACGTTGTAGAGAGACCCTCCAGGAGCTCCAACACGCCCTCTTATAACCTTCTCTCGCGCTAATTACAGGCCGCTACACATGGTCCAATCAGATGACACGTCTCTCCCCACTCTAGATTTTAGAGTAGATGGGTCCCACACAAGATATCAACTGTTCTTCTATTCGTCCTTTCAATCAGTATCCATGGCAACATGACGCTCCTTTGAAAATATAGGCGTTGATCAGTTCGAATAATTCTGGTCGAAATACGGTAGCTTACGTTAGGACGCGTGAACACGTGCTCGCTTTTCTCAGAACTTGATGTCTAAATTTGTCCTCCCTTCCTCCTCGGTGATGTGGCAAGATAACTGAAATCTACTGCAAGTTAATTTTAACCGACTGTCGCAAGAATCTAAGTGAATATTAGGATATTCAGCCCTCGTTTATAAGTCGTAGTTACAAAGTAATGAAATGATAGTGAGCAAATGATTAAACATGAATTATAATACAATTACATACCAAATAAATATCATGACGTTAAATTCCTGAATTAATTACACATAATAAAATTAACATAATTACACTGTAACGTCTGGAACGTTACATACGCCCCCATGAGTTCTTAACAAATATCACATGAGTTGAGAACTCACACACTTACTCCCACATTGACTTGAAATACCTCTATTACCTGCCCATAATGAGCGACATTATTTTCATACACTTAATTATATCTCACTCTTTCCATATCTCTCTTAGACTGCTTCCCATTGCGACTGTCTGTTATTTCAGTTCATCTTGAGGTTTAGATGCTAAGTTCTGCCCATCATGAGCAACTTTTCACTTTTGTAAGAAAAAACAAGATTATTCTAGAGAATATAACATAATATATACAATTCAGATTACAAACTCTGCCGAGTGTCTATCTGTCCTTTTCCTCCCCATCTCTCCGACATTCTTTGCTAGATAGCAGTAACACGTTCTCTTCCAATCTTTTACATTAAAAAAATTGAAAACATATGATACAAACAATTTACACTTTTATCACTCTTTCGAATGTTTCAACCTTATCTTGAAGCAGGATGTAATACACTTCACACACATACACACGTGATTTAAGCTCACGGTAAAATTATTGCAAGTTAGAAATGCACATGCGGGAAAATTAATTATTTGCCGTCGTCAGCTTTAATTAGCCTTATGTAACATCTCAGAAACAAATATATAAAATTTCATGGCCTCACATACGGAAAACAGATGATCTATCGTTAATGAACGAGCGTAAATCTACCGTCACACAAAACATCTCCCTTGTTTACAAACACAACTAGGAAATACCACCACAATTGAGACGTAAACACATACCGCTCGTAGTCTGACATAACAAGTAGCAACTTCCCCGAGTTACTGACCTATATCTCACAATCCGGTTCAGCCACCTCACACGACAGGTATCCCCTTAAACTACTAATGTTGTACGAACCATTCATTACGCTCTCGCCATCCGCTAACTTGTAAGCACAGGGTCCTAGTTTTCTATGTACTTTATACGGGCCTTGATATAAAAGAAAAAATTTCTTCGTTACCTTATCCTCACTGTTTGACAACATGGGAACTCTCACCAAAACCATATCACCTACCTCAAAGTTATCCCGTACCTTACGTTTCTGTTGCCTTTTACGTTTATCTCCAGATTTAATCAGGTTCTCCCGTGCCAGTCGGACGTAAAATTCAGCATTACGAGGTGGTTCCTCAGGCAAACCTAACACTCTCACTACGCTCTCGTATTCAATACACAAACGTATTGATCTATCACACTTAGGCACGACAATTAAGGGATTAACATATTGACTGTTTGATAATTCAATCACATCGTCTGCTAACATAGCTTGAATTTGATCCTCTACGGCTTTTGCATATTTGTGTGGTATCGGATATCGCGGTCCGCTGAATGGAGTCTTATCCAGCACAGAAAAAGAATGTTCATACAGATGGGTAACACCAGGTTTCTCGGAGAAAATCTCCACGTGTTCACATAACACTTCAAATAACTTGTCCTTCTGGACTTCATTCAACTCATTTCTACTTACGGCTTCTTTCAAGCCACATATTTTATCCTCATGAATCCACAACTGACACAACTTCAGGCCCTCACTAGCCTCTTCATTTACTTTAGAAACCTCTTTCATTCTCCACACTGTACTAACTTCCGTTTTCCTCTGAATTTCCTCCTCAAACTTGACCTTAATATCCTCATTATTCCACCTCAAATTTAGCACTAGATCATTGTAATTTAACTGAGCCACTTTTAACGTTAACCAGTCAGATCCCAAGATAAGATCAAATATTAAATGCGGAATTACCAAACATATCTGAACGCTAATAAAATTATTAATACAGATCGGGACAGCTACTTGTTTACAAATTTGCTTAGACCTCTTTCCAACAGCCGTAATGATGAAAGTAGACTTAACAGGCATTTCCTCCAACTGAATACCCTGTTTCACTAACGACTCATACCACTGAGAACTAATACATGATATTTGGCTACCAGAATCAATCAAAACTTTAACCCACGCCCCCCAAACTTTCAATTTAACCACGGGATTGACTACTTTATTACTTGAATCTCCATTATTCTGCTCGGGTTCATATAACAAATCGTCTCTAACATCGAGGTCATATGGTAACACTTTCATGGCAAGACACTTCGCTACCTTCTTACTAGGCTGGAATTCTGACCTAACATTACAGCCTCTCGTTATTTTATTATTATTATTGATATATACAGTCGTATCAGCACACGCGTTTTTTAAAACATGTTTTAAAAAACGCGTGTGCTGATACGACTGTATATATCAATAATAATAATAAAATAATTATATCAGCACTGTCAAAATGGCTTTGATATTTTATAATGATTATAATTCGCCTCTCGTTAGTTTAAAGGTTCCCTTTGTGTATTGACGTTGGACTCATTAGTACATTGCTCTGGCCTCCGTTGGGAGTTTCCTGTCCTATATTCAGATGCTCCTCTCCTGCTGTTCTGCTGAGGTCTGAACTGATTGCGAGCTTCGTAATTCTGTGTACTACCGTTATGTCTCATTCCGTTGTGATGACTAAAGTTCTGAATATTCTCCGTTCTACTCCTAAGGTTACCTAAAGCATCAAAACTGCCTAGTAGGTTCTCCATCTCCTGAATAGTTCCAACTTTTTGCATACAGGCCGCTTCTCTCACCCTGTCCGGAAAATGTCTCAAAAGTAGTCTTACTACATCAGACCCTTCGGTTATACCATCTAAGTTCTGACAAATCATGACATGTGCCAGGAAGTACTCGGTCATAGTAACTCCCTCATGCTGTTTGTACCTCCCAAATACCACCCTTTCTCTCTCCCTAGCTTGTATCGCTTCATTCCAGAATTTCTCTCTAAATTTATTTCTGAATTCTTTCAGGTTCGTCATCGTTTGCCTATATACCATGAACCAAGACCGAGTTTCTCCTACAAAAGCATGGTCAATATTTTCCATAACGTCTTCCCAGTCCATAGACCCTTCCTCTAGACGCTTTTCAAACCGTTTCTCTATCATCTTAAGGAAATCTAGCGGGTTCGTTTGTTTCCCATTAAATTTAGGTAGTTCTATTTCCCTAATGTAGCTATTTCCTAGACATTGCCTTCCCGTGAAAACCTGTTTATCCTTTGCCACCTGTTTTAACTGATTTTCTGCTTTCTCCATCCGGCATTCTACATCTTTGTCTCTCCTATCAATTTCTCTCTCCAAATTAACCTGCTTCTCTTTCAATGTCCTAATTTCAATCTTATTCTCTTCAGCTATCGCAAACCTTTCTTCACTTGCCCGGGTCTCATCTTCTATTCTAAGCTTTACCGTGTCAATCTCTTGTTGGACGTGGTCTTTAAATATCCGTATTTCCCCTCTTTGAGTCTCAACTCTCTTATCAATACTAGTGACCTGCCTCATTACTTCCTCCCTAGTAGAGTTGTTTTCCTTCCCCATTAATTCCAGGAATTCACTTCTCTGTTCCGCAAACTTTTCTTCTACCTTTTTCCCTTGCCGTACATATTCACTTTCCTGGTCCTCTAATCGCTTATTAAAATGTTCATTTTTTACCACCAGATCGCGTAACTGCCTACTGTGTTCGTCCATTCTCCGATTCGCTTCCTCCTTATTTTCCCTCATCTCCCTGCTTAATTCAGCTTTAGTTTGCTCTAACTGTTCTTTAAGTTCATATTTAATATTCTCAATTTTAGTGTTAGTTTGTTCTAATTCACTTTTAAGCTCATTTTTACTGTCCTCTATCTTACTTAACATTAACTGCATCATTCCCATTAACTGATCATTATTATTACTTTCATTGTTAGTGTTTACTTCCGCTTCGCCCCCCATCCTACTATCATCTGACTCCATACTGACTTCTTTCTGCTTGCCTTCACTCTCCATACTACTTACACTTCTATCTTCAATTTCCTCTACTAGACTACACAACTCTTCCTCTGAACTCAATACGTTATTGCCTTTTATCGCCCGTCCACTGCGCAACATCCTCTCCTCTTTCGTCTGATCAGCCATGATCCTTCCCACAATCAAACACTCTTAATGAAACGTGGATATCCAAATTTTGCCCATAATACGAATTCTGATATCGTTACTGTTATTAACTGCTCCGTACTTAATGATTTTCTCGCCACACGTTGGAGCGGCATTTATGTGACTTCCCCTCTCGGAGAACAATCATCAAATGAGAAATGCAACCAAGCAAGTAAAGGGCGCCAATCTTTAAGTTGAGGACTTAAAGATAAAATTTATAATCAAGCTTGGACAGACTCTTATCACAGGGGTGAGGTGATAGTACACTAATCATTAAGCAGGAGAATTAGAAATCAAAAGGCTAATTAAGGCAGATTGATTACAATGAACTAGAAAAATACTATTTATTATATTTAAGATGAATGACGACGGTTTAACGAGAACTGAATTTAACATAGAAAATGAATTTAATAAAAAATTGAATGACTCTACTTCGCGAAAACTTGCAATATCTTTAACTCGCTTGCTCACCATGTCGTCTTGTTCTGCTGGTCCTTGGAAAGCTTCCCTCCTTGTAGCTGGAACATCACCGGTCGTCTTTGAGATCTCTTCATCTGCAGCTCAGTACCATTCCTGCCTTGCCAATTGCACCCACCACTAATTGGAAGATGACTTCAAAACTAACACTCCCTATTATGCTTTATCCCATAGATTGGAGATAAGCCCTATGTCACAGTTAGAAGAACCACCTTGGGTTATATGGAGAGGATACTCAATTAAGAATCCTTCCAACTTTACTGAAAATGTTCTCTGAAGTTTCATTTCTATCTAGATTAAAACTATCTATTGACTTAGACTGGTTCAAACCGGTCTTATAGCCGTGCTGTACGTACTTCCTGATAAGAGTGGCTATACACCCCTCATTCAGAATTTCTAAGTATCGAGACGCAGAATCAAGTAGAAAATCAAGTAGAAGCCTCGTAGAAGATCGTAGAATAATGTAGAGAGACTCGCAGAAGCGAATAAGACGTTGTAGAGAGACCCTCCAGGAGCTCCAACACGCCCTCTTATAACCTTCTCTCGCGCTAATTACAGGCCGCTACACATGGTCCAATCAGATGACACGTCTCTCCCCACTCTAGATTTTAGAGTAGATGGGTCCCACACAAGATATCAACTGTTCTTCTATTCGTCCTTTCAATCAGTATCCATGGCAACATGACGCTCCTTTGAAAATATAGGCGTTGATCAGTTCGAATAATTCTGGTCGAAATACGGTAGCTTACGTTAGGACGCGTGAACACGTGCTCGCTTTTCTCAGAACTTGATGTCTAAATTTGTCCTCCCTTCCTCCTCGGTGATGTGGCAAGATAACTGAAATCTACTGCAAGTTAATTTTAACCGACTGTCGCAAGAATCTAAGTGAATATTAGGATATTCAGCCCTCGTTTATAAGTCGTAGTTACAAAGTAATGAAATGATAGTGAGCAAATGATTAAACATGAATTATAATACAATTACATACCAAATAAATATCATGACGTTAAATTCCTGAATTAATTACACATAATAAAATTAACATAATTACACTGTAACGTCTGGAACGTTACAATTTGTAAGTTCATTCCATTGGACATAACATAAAGGGCAAATAGCTAGGTGTTCGAATAAGAGAAAAGGTAATAGAGAAAATAATTTGAAATCCATTGACGCTACATGTTCTTTGATACAAAAGATCCGTTAAAGAAATGCATTTATGTGTTTAGCGTCCATTCTAACCGATAACATATCTTAACGATTTAAAGAAAGATGAAGCAATCTTTTAAGTGATGTGATTATCAGCTGTAGCCTACTTTAGATTTTTCAAGGATGGGTTCGAATCTCAAACCCCCAGCCTAAACTCAAAAATGAACCCCAGGTTGTTTCAGTGACCCTATAAATATCTGGGATAGACTTTTTTTTTTTGCTATTGGCTTTACGTCGCACCGACACAGATAGGTCTTATGGCGACGATGGGACAGGAAAGGGCTAGGACTGGGAAGGAAGCGGCCGTGGCCTTAATTAAGGTACAGGTGTAAAAATGGGAAACCACGGAAAACCATCTTCAGGGCTGCCGACAGTGGGGTTCGAACCACCTATCTCCCGAATGCTGGATACTGGCCGCACTTAAGCGACTGCAACTATCGAGCTCGGTCTGGGATAGACTAAGAGGTAGAAAGTCTTAAGAAAGAGTTCACTACCTCAGTTCGAAACTTTGTGTTGTAAATTATAGGAAGGGAAATAATACGCCTGGGTGATAATCGTCTGAAATGAGTGTTACCGAGTAAAAGGCCTATACCGAACTGTCGACTGTATTTCAAGTCATAAAATTGCGTAAGATTATCCCCTCATAGAGCCAAAATTCAAACTGGTTAAGTTCATGGCTACGTTGACTTTTGATAAATTTCCCTAGCGGTACTTCAAACTCACTCTAAGGAAGCGCTCGAAGAGTGCTTCATGTTTATGTCCTATTAGTAACTTAAACTATCTACCAACGGGCGAGTTGGCCGTGCGGTTAGGGGCGCGCGGCTCTGAGCTTGCATCCGGGAGATAGTGGGTTCGAATCCCACTGTCGGCAGCCCTAAAGATGTTTTTCCGTGATTTCCCATTTTCACACCAAGCAAATGCTGGGGCTGTACCTTAATTAAGGCTACGGCCGCTTCCTTCCAACTCCTAGGCCTTTTCTGTCCCATCGTCGCCATAAGACCTATCTGTGTCGGTGCGACGTAAAGCCACTAGCAAAAAAAAAAACCTCCCTCAGTACCAGACCGAGAGAATAACAGTTATCCTGCTCGGTCCGATAACAAACTAAGACAGTCATCAGATATGATCACCCATAAAAGTATCCACATTTGTTTATTTATTTCCTTATTTATATTATATATTTATATATTACCGAGCGACTTGGCCTGCGTTTAGGGGCGCACAGCTGTGAGCTTGCATTCGGGAGATAGTTGGTTCAAATCCTACTGTCAGAAGCCCTGAAGATGGTTTTCCGTGGTTTCATATTTTTGTAGTCTGAATCGCCTACAAAAAAATCCACGCTCATGATACTACCAAAAATAATACATCAGGATTTCTTAATGTGAAATAGTACAATAGTCTTAATTATTTATTAAGAACTGTAGATAATCTGCAAGTGGGATGAAAGGTACCTTATAATGCTAGAGCTTCTGTATTTTATGCTTTAAAGCCATATTCTTCAGTACAGCCGGCTCGAGTTAAAATAATAACCTAACTCGGACAACAAGTAAACAAATAAAAAATAGCAAGGATACCTCTGAACAGAGCCTCCGTGGCTCAGGCGGCAGCGCGTCGGCCTCTCATCGCTGGATTCCGTGGTTCAAATCCCGGTCATTCCATGTGAGATTTGTGCTGGACAAAGCGAAGGCGGGGCAGGTTTTTCTCCGGTTACTCCGGTTTTCCATGTCATCTTTCATTCCAGAAACACTCTCCATTCTCATTTCATACCATGTATCAGTCATTAATATACATCACTTTGGGAGTGGTGACCCCATCGTAATTATAACCTATATATGATTCATTCATTACATCCCTGACCCGATCAATGACTGGAAAACAGGTTGTAGGTTTTCATTTTCACCTCTGAACAGGTGATCAAATCGTTGAATAGAAATAGAAGAAGGAAATGTGATTCCCTTGCGTGCCGTAACGTAATATAGCGAAACGCAGTGTAAGATTGTAGTGCATCTTTCTTTCTTTCTATATTTCATAATCCATTTACCATCCAGGGTTGGTTTTCCCTCGGACTCTGCGACAGATCCTACCTCTACCGCCTCAAGGGCACTGTCCTGGAGCGTGAAACTTTGGGTCGGGGAAAGGAGGACCAGTACCTCGCCCAAGCGGTCTCACCTGCTATGCAGAACAGGGACCTTGTGGTGGTGGTGGTGGTGGTGGGATATTGGATGGGATAGACAAGGAAGAGGGAAGGAAGCGGCCGTGGCGTTAAGTTAGTTAGGTACCAACCCGGTGTTTGCCTGGAGGAGAAGTGGGAAAACCACGGAACCAAGATGGCTGAGGAGAAAATCGAACCCCACTCTACTCAGTTGACCTCCCGAGGCTGAGTGGACCCAGTTCCAACCCACGTACCACTTTTCAAATTTCATGGCAGAGCCAGGAATGGCAGCTAATCACACCAAGCACTATATCACAGAAGCGGTGCATCTTATCTTCTCTAAAATACATCTTTCTCACCCAGGTGTATATCACTTTCATTTGTAATTGACTCTCTCCGTTTGCAAATCATCCCTTAAATGGGAACAGAAGGCAAGATTTTCATTTTGTTCCATTTATTTGTAAGGGTCGGCAGCCCTGAAAATGGTTTTCCGTGGTTTCCCATTTTCACACCAGGCAAATGCTGGGGCTGTACCTTAATTAAAGCCACGGCCGCTTCCTTCCCACTCCTAGCCATTTCCTGTCCCATCGTCGCCATAAGACGTATCTGTGTCGGTGCGACGTAAAACTAACAAAAAAAAATATTTGTAAGGGCTGATAATCTCGTTAATTCTACTCCTTAAAATTACAATTACCAATCTTCTGTATGCCTCATAGGCCTATACTTCCTTGTCAGTTACTTATAACACGGCCTATTTCTTGTTTATATTTAATCCAGTGGCTTGCCTTACATTATATAAACACACACTTTCGCCAGGAGGAGGCTGCTAGAGGTTAAATACATTAGGATTTGGATTTAGCCTTTATTGTATGAATACTTTTTGTTTGTCTTTGGTGTGCTTCTAAGTTCAACTTGAGTTTAGCGTGTTAGATTTACCAATAATTTTTACCTTAACACTCCTATCTGATGTGGCTTACCGTAATGGAATATCTAAACATATTTTAGTGAATACTATTCTGAGCTTTTAAAACTCAAAAATCTATCGTTACTGCTTACTGGCTAGGGATACGTAACTTATTGCAACGAAGGCAAGTATACTTGCTAGATTGTAAGTGAATGTCAATGAACTAACTGCCTGCACATTCCTCTATTTGGAATTTGTTCTGCGACTTTGTTTAGTTGCACACCTCTTATCACTCTTCACTGTTTCGTACCCAACTAAAGCAGTCCTTGACATCTATCTTCCTGGATGAGTACGCAAGGTGCTGAGATCAGGCATTCTTGTGTCTAACAATCAGAAATATGTATATTTCTAAGAAAATTGTTTCTCCGTTTAAGCTTTATATTCTTTAGATTCTTTTAGTCTAATATAATAACTTAATATAATAACTAGGCTTAATGAAATGCCGTATGGCTTTTAATGCCGGGATATCCCAGGACGGGTTCGGCTCGCCAGGTGCAAGTCTTTCTATTTGACTCCCGTAGGCGACCTGCGCGTCGTGATGAGGATGAAATGATGATGAAGACAACACATACACCAGTCATTGGAATTAGCCAATTAAGGTTAAAATCCCCGACCCGGCCGGGAATCGAACCCGGGACCCTATGAACCGAAGGCCAGTACGCTGACCGTTCAGCCAACGAGTCGGACACTAGGCTTAATGATTTACTTACTTTTTATATAATGTATGTTTTAATTTTACTGGATTTTGTATCTGTATTTTAAATGTTTAAGTTTAATGTTTACTTTAATGTTTTAATATTATAAAAATGTAGTTAGTGTGTTCATAAACCTGTACTGTAGGTTCTATTATACGAAGACGCTACATAAAGGGGCTTTTCAGCCTCAGTGGCATGTAAACCATCAATAAATTCAATTCAATTTAATTCAATTTAATCATTGACTACAAACTTAGCCAAACCATCGTCGCCTTAGGCTTCCTCTACTACTCTTACCTTCCCTGGCTGAGTCCATTATTCTCTTCAGTATCTATCCCCCTCTATTCACCTCAAAAGAGTATGGGCCTAATTCATTCATGCACGACTACAATTCAATCATGAAACCATTCATTTACCAATTCATGCAGTCATCCACTCATTCCATTCAGTCATCAGGTATGTTGTAATGGTAGAATACTCCATTAGACTTGTGACACAAAAGTAAGCACTAAATAATCTAAGGAAAGTCCGACTCCATGGCTAAATGGTTAGCGTGCTGGCCTTTGGTCACAGGAGTCTCGGGTTCGATTCCCGGCAGGGTCGGGAATTTTAACCATCATTGGTTAATTTCCCTGGCACGAGGGCTGGATGTATCTGTTGTCTTCATCATCATTTCATCCTCATCACGACGCGCAGGTCGCCTACGGGAGTCAAATCAAAAGACCTGCACCTGGCGAGTCGAACCCGTCCTGGGATCTCCCCGCACTAAAAGCCATGCGCATTATTATTATCTAAGGAAAGGGAAGATGCATGTTGACCTACCTAGACTATATAACACTGTTCATGTCTAGGATAAAATAAATTATATTTAGAGTACTTTTTTTTACAATTTACTTTACGTCGCACCGACACAGATAGGTCTTATGGCGACAATGGGCTAGGAAAGGGCTAGGAGTGTGAAGGAAATGGCTGTAGCCTTAATTAATGTACAGCCCCAGCATTTGCCTCGTGTAAAAATAGGAAACCACGGAAAACCATCTTCAGGGCCGTCGACAGTGGGGTTCAAATTCACTATCTCCCGGATGCAAACTCACAGCTGAGTGGCCCTAACCGCACGGCCAACTCGCCCGGTATTTAGTGTAGTAATAGTCAAATAATTGTAAGAGGAAAATGTAATGCATGTATCGAGTTTAATGAATTGCAGTTTTTTTTAAAAAAAAATGCTCTTTTCCCACTTTTAGACGATCCGGAACTTGGGGATGGGAGTATTCTATTCTAGTCACTTCACATGACCCCACCACCGAAGCCAGTTTGTACGTAAAGCTTTGTGCGTTTAGCTGTTATCTCCTCATATCTAGTGCCTTCCTGTTATTGTTCCCACCTGTTTGTACTAGCAGTCATTATCGCTTTCATGTCCGTTACTGGGTCCGCTCTACATTCACACACGTACAGTAAAATCGATCTCAAAACAGATGGATGTAATCAGCTTCAAGATATCAAATTGTAGGCATTCAGGCTTACGATAAAACCATTAATATTATTTTATTTCAATTTGCTTTACGTCGCACCGACACAGATAGGTCTTATGGCGACGATGGGATAGTAAAGGCCTACGAGTGGGAAGGAAGCGGCCGTGGCCTTGATTAAAGTACAGCCCCAGCATTTGCCAGGTGTGAAATGGGAAGCCACAGAAAACCATCTTCAGTGCTGCCGACAGTATAATATACGAATAATATACAACAACAACCTAAACACCACCCTTAACAATAAATTTCAGCGGGCTTATAATACATGCGTTCGTTCGTATCAAATATGGCCAGGTATTGCCACATATCAATCACCCTGTCTTGAACAGCTGTCGTGGTTATATTTGGCAGAGAGAAGAAACCTTCGAGTTATCTTCGAGGCCTACTTGTCATTCTCAAACAGTATATCTACAAGGTCAGAAACCTCTTCCCTGCTGAGCTTCCCAATTTACCGCCCGACACATTACGGCAACTCATTCATACCTGCAACCATAACTTACGCTCCTGGAATTCCCTTCCGGCTCTAATTAGAGATATACGTAATAGAAATGTACTGTATTTAAAAAGAGATGTTGTAAATGTTACATAGACTTAAATTAGTGTAGACCTATAATGTAATATTTCTTTATACTAACTCTCAGAAATTTACCTTTAGTTTATAACTATTATCTAAGTTTAATTTCATAATTAATGATATGTAATTAGGACATTTAAGACTCTGTAGTTTGTACAGTGTAACTCATACTGTATAAGACGGTTTGGCATAACAGCAGGCTTCATAGCCTGAGCTACGCCACACAAAACAACTTAAATAAATAAATAAATAAATAAATAAATAAATAAATAAATAAATAAATAAATAAATAAATAAATAAATATAAATAAATAGATTCCAGAAACCCAAGAGTAACGAGGAAACAGGAGGAACGTGTTTGTATGAATGTAAGAGCATATGAAGTTTTTCTGCTACTTGAAACTTGTGTTGCGGCTGTTTGAAAGGACGTGAAGGATAGGAGTAGACCTATTACATTGGACATTCATCAGAAGCAGAAATCTGGTATTTATGACATTAAAATTGCGAAATATCAATATAAAAATGACCTTAAATACCAATAAACTTCCTAAAATGAACATTTCCTAAATATGTTCTTTTAACGATTATTCAAAAACATTCTTCAAACGAAGGAACTAAACTGTAATTTAAGAAATAAGCCATTAAATATTTAATTACTGATCTGATGTATTTTTGAAATTATTTATATGTATGCTGAGTGAAAAACAACACAAGTATGCCAAGGTTAAGATACTGGAGACATCCGTAAACTACTCAGTGTGCTTTAGTTAAAATATGGGATGATATTAATAGAGTATTAAATAAGATAGACTACAAGATTGTCAGTGACTGCTAAAAGGTCTCGACAATGCTGTGAGAAGGACAGCAGGCAATGGTATGATGCTAAAATGCCAGGTTGAGAGTTTCTCGAAGAGGAAAAATCCTCTCAGTTTTGATTACTGCATAGATGGGTTGATAGTTCCTCATGGTGATCATTGTAAGCACCAAGGTGTTGAAAAATGGCTTTTAGTGCTGGGAGTGTCCGAGGACATGTCCTGCTCGCCAGATGCAGGTCTTTCGATTAGACTCCCGTAGGCGACCTGCGCATCGTGGTGATGATGATGATGATGATGATGAAATTATGATGAAGACAACACATACACCCAGCACACGTGCCAGCGAAATTAACCAATGATGGTTAAAATTCCCAACCCTCCCGGGAATCGAACCCGGGACCTCTGTGACCAAAGGCCAGCATGCTAACCATTTAGCCACGGAGCCGGACACCAAGGTGTTAATGTAATGAAACATCTTCATTGGGGTAATCACATAAACGAGATTGTAAATAAAAGTTACACATCTCTTCAATGTGATTATGAGGGTATTTAGGGGTTGTAGTAGGGATGTAAATGAGAGGGCATATAGGACTCTTGGCAACAGCACAATCAGAGTATGGTTCCAGCATATGGGACCCTCACGAGAATTACTTGATTCTAGAACTAGAAACAAGAAAATCCAAAGAAAAGCAGCTTGATTTGTTGTTGGTAAGTTCCAACAAAAGAATAGCGTTACAAAAATGTTGCAAAGTTTGGGCTGGGAAGAATGAGAATAAAGGAGACGAGCTCCTCGACTAAGCGGTATGTTCCGAACTGTCAGTGGAGGGATGGCGTGGAAAGACATCAGTAGACGAATAAGTTTGAGTAATGGTTTTTAAAAGTAGGAAAGATCACAATATGAAGATAAAGTTGGAAATAAAGAGGACAAATTGGGGCAATTATTCGTTTATAGGAAGAGGAGTTAGGGAGTGTAACTATCGTATTAATCAAAGGTGTTCAATAAATCTTCAACTTTTTAAAAAGATATTTAAGACTAGGGAAACAACTGATAAGGAATCTGCTCACTGGGCGACTACCCTAAATGCATATTAGTGGTGACTGATGATGATTGATGGATATAAATCATTTTTAAACAAAAGAAGATCGTTATACATTCTCTTTAATTAACAAATAAATTAGGTCCTACTTCAAATTATCTATATAGGCTACTCAAAATGTAGACCAATATTTTAGATCATCGGCATACTAATATACACCAATGTAACGTATAGGACTCAACTGGAATGTCTCGGTAAGCCGTAGCAGTAACTGTAAAAAAAATGGATTGTACTCCCATTTTTAAATATCATCCACAGACGCATAAACAGGTAACAAGTAGTCAACTCGTAACGTTTTAATATACGATTTCAACTGCAAATTGTGTATTATATTTAGAAATTAGCTGTACTTTATACAGTTAAAAAGAACTAAATCTGTATATGATTTAATGCTCTCAAATTTGTAAAACCTTAAATAGATTGCTGCCCGAGCTGTACTCTTACAAACAAAATAAAATTTAACTTATACGTTGAGAGTGTAATTATACTGTAAAGTGCATTAAAATTCAGACTGCACCTAAATATGAAAACAAGTGTTGATTAGCACCAGGTAGACTACTATTCACCTTTACTACTAACTCTCAAAAATCTATCCGTAGAATTACAAAAGAATTAAAATTAGAGATTCCTAGTTCTTGCAAATGATATATACTTAAAATGCTTGAATATGGTTTAAACGCTCAAATCTTGTGTGTTCAGGTCATTTTAAGTTGAAAGTTCGGCGTTTTGTACTCCTTGACGATTTAACACAACATGTTAATTGACTGATATGTAGGGCCTAGCGTATTTTTAAACTGCCTTATTAACACACAACTCTGACTTTTTCGGATGTCTGAATAACACCATACTTTCTATCGTGTCACTGAAATGATTAAAAAACAAGTTGGCAATCGTGGGAGTGGTGCTTGGGCCGTACGTGAGAGTGTAACTCAGCGTTGGCAGCATTGTACTTAAGGATGTAGATGCATCTCATGTTCTTGTCTATTGTTTCCTAACTTGCCGACGTTTTGTGATCCACGTGCTTGCCCTTGTGTTAGATATCCCCCTTCTTCGAGACGCAATATCAGTACTGAGAATTACCACTGTTCTTTGCCGAGCAGTAGAGTCTGAAGACATATTTTTTAAGCCTTCGGTGTTCAGAACAGGTTTATTTACGAAGAAGCTTGATGATACTGGTTTATAGACACCAGCCTTTGTAGTCGGTCGCACGGAATCGCGCTGTACGGGAGACGTTGAGTTGGACCCACGGTTAGTGATGTCCATACAGTAAAAAGGACGGTTGAGTTGAGCCCATGGTCAGCTCGGAATGAGGGTCAAATTACCCCCATGGAACTGCCCCATAAATCACAACCTTTGAAAATCAGTTAAAATAAGTTTTGGAAATCAGTTAAAATACGCAATTCTAAATGAGGTGTAAAGTCCGTACTTAAAACTACGTTAGGTTAGGTTTAGTGATTAAGTAAAGATTTAATAATAAATGAATTTTTAAACCTTATTTTATGTTTGTTAAAATACGTACTTAATGAAGACGTTATTATGGTAATCATTAAATGGGGATGTAATAATGTCAATAACTGTCTTTAATTGATATTAAAATGTAATGTTGATACTTGTTAATATCGAAATTAAATGGCGTATGGCTTTTAGTGCCGGGAGTGTTCGAGGACATGTTCGGCTCGCCAGATGCAGGTCTTTTGATTTGATACCCGTAGGCGACCTGCGCGTCGTGATGAGGATGAAATGATGATGAAGACGACACCATATACACCCGGCTCCCATGCCAGCGAAATTAACCAGTGATGGTTAAAATTCCCGACCCTGCCGGAAATCGAACACTGGATCCCTGTGACCAAATGCCAGCACGCTAACCATTTAGCCATTGAGCCTGACTTGTTAATATTAAGAATGGCATGAAAATAAAAACGAGTGGTCGAACATTAACGAATGGAGAAACCTACCCCACTGAACAGGGGCGCAATTAGACCTCGACCCTTCGAGGATCGACGGAAATCCTCATGAGAATGCTTCGACCGTGGGGCCCAACTCGAACGCGTCTGCGCTGCACGTAGCGACTGCATAGGCCCATCGTTCACAGATCCTTGGTTAAAATCCCGGCACCAATGACGGTTATCGTGATAATAACTTAACTATTTTTGTGAGCTTCTTCACATGGACTCCGAGAAACAAGTCCAACAACATCACAGAAAGAAATCCACAAAACTGATTACTAAAGATGCTTAAGCCCCTTACGTGGGTCGACCTTACAGTAGTGCAAACTGTCGCTGATTTCTGTTCCTAAGAGAGTTCGACGAGGTCGATGGTATTTAATGACGTTTAAATGTGACAGTGTAGTTAGGTGCTGGCACGTTAACGGCTCTCGTGGGTCAAACTTCCGACAACTCTTTTTTGCAATTTGTTTTACGTTGCACCGACACATGTAGGTCTTATGGCGACGATGGGATAGGAAATTGCTAGGAGTGGGAAGGAAGCGACCGTGGCCTTAATTAAGGTACATTTTCCTGGTGTGAAAATGGAAAACCACGGAAAACCATCTTCAGGGCTGCCGACAGTGAGGTTCGAACCCACTATCACCCGCATGCAAGCTCACAGCTGTGCGCCCCTAATCGCACGGCCAACTCTCCCGGTTCCGACAACTCTGCGTCTCTCCGTAGTAACTGGAGGGGCGATAAAACAAATACTGTAATATTATTAGTTTCCTTTTGAGAAGTTAATTAAATGTGAATAACTTAGTATGCACACCGAAAAGAAATCTACTAACATGCCGAGAATCTGTAACTTAATTTATTTACCATGTAGGTTCAAAATCCTATCCTTCTTTTAATCACTTTCACTCTTGCTAGCACGTCTCAAAGAAAACTCCTCGATGACGGCCTAGTTTCAATAAAAAGGTTTGGGGAGGAAGTAAGGTTGTCTTTCTTTCCTTGCTCTGTCTGTTACAACATTTAGCACAGTCCGTTATAATCTCTTGATTGTGCTGCTAAATGAAGTGTGGCTTTGCGTCCAGTGGCGTCTTGTCTCAATAGAAAAAAAAAGAATCCATGCCACGATGACAAAGACCAGTAACTGTTACTCTATAGATCTGATACTTCCCAGAATTTCTAAAAGGTTGTATGTTCCCTTTAACGCGCGCTGTTCTCGTAACAAACGTAACTTGTATCGAAAGAGATTCGTCATAAGAGCGCAGCAGGATAATTTATCATGATATCGGAACACAGGATTCAATATAAGAGCGCAAGTAGTTAGAAATCGGATACTAAAATTTGAATTGTGTCCTCACGTCGCCAAGGAAACTGAAAGGTATTACTGGACTCATTTTCATTGTAATTACCACGCTCGCGGTACATCCCCAATAGGCCTATAACGAACTTTCATTACAGTCATATAGGTTAGGGACATGTTCGTGAGATTATCCTTACCAGCCACATGGCTTTCAACTAATAATAATAATAATAATAATAATAATAATAATAATAATAATAATAATAATAATAATAATAATAATACGTTTCCCTCTGTTTTGAATATGCTGCTGCACCCCAACAAACAAACGTGTGCAAAGAATTCCATTATCAGCAATGAAACTGAGTAGTAATAGATATAAACTATTGCACAACATTGCGAATATAAATAAATTTAAAGGAACAGTTCTCATCCAATTTTACTGATAACTAACAAATCTATTGCGCTTTTATCTTACCCTACAGCCTTAAATCCTCTATTCACCTCCGCAGTGTACCGGTAATACTGTAGTTTGCTTTATTAGCGGTCCTGCCAGAAATTTCAGATCGGTAAGGAGATTATCATGTGATTGACCAAAACGTTGTTCATTTCCATTTAAGTTGTCTAAAATCTCCACCACCTCAATTGATTGCGAGGACACGACTTTTCAAAGGCTGCCAAAGTATCGCCCGAAAATAAAAACTGGAAGTCTCTGGACTTACTTTACTTTCAAGGTAGGCCTATAGTCTAGGATACTACGAACTACGCCTCAAAATAAATAGATCGCATCTTCTCTCTGTATCACGAAAATTAGTTCGTCATTACAACCAGTGAACATGATGTCGGAATGTTAATTCAACGAAAATCTAGCCTATTCCTTAGTTTGATTTCAGTGACACATTGAATTTTAGAGTGGAATTTTCTTGATATCAAATTGACATGGAAAGTAAATAAAATAATAATGCGTAAATAATAATAATCTACTAAAGGCTGTAGCCACACCTGCTGGCCTCTTCATGTTGCTATATGAACCACATGCCAGTTCACCGAAGGAATTCGTGGTGTATGACTTCCTTGGTCGTCCCCTGAGTAGCCTATCTTTCCTAGTACTTTACCTTCAGTGATGTTTTGGAGAAGAGAGTCATGTCTCAGTACGTGTCCAAGGAGCTTTGTTTTCCTCTTCGTTATCGTATTTAATAAACATCGAACCTCCTGTGCGTTCTTTAAAACAAGGTCATTTGTATTTTTATCCATCCAACTTACTTTTGTAATTCGTCTCCAAAATCACATTTCTGCAGACTCAAGTTTTGTTTCTTCCTTGTTTCCCTAACGTCCAGATTTTGCATCCATATAGTAGCACATTCCAAACGAAGTTCTTGAGAAATGATTTTCTGGTCTCCAAGCTGAGATGGTTGTTTAGCAATAATAATGCGTAAATAAAATACGTATGCGTGTTCTTGAACATCTCCAAGGGCAAATTTTCTTTATTCTACAAAGCCAACAGAATGTTATAAATAGACAAATTATAATGCTCCAAAAGAACAGATTCGAGCACCAAAATGCTTATAGGAAGGTATCTCACAGTTACGGGTAGCCTCCGTGGCTCAGACGGCAGCGCATCGGCCTCTCACCGCTGGATACCGTGGTTCAAATCCCGGTCACTCCATGTGAAAATTGTGCTGGACAAAGCGGAGGGGGACAGGTTTTTCTCCGGGTACTTCGGTTTTCCCTGTCATCTTTCATTCCAGCAACATAAAAAATGGAATGGCGTATGGCTTTTAGTGCCGGGAGTGTCCGAGGCGACCTGCGCGTCGTGCTGAGGATGAAATGATGATGAAAACCCACTCTCCATTCTCATTTCATAGCATCTATCAGTTATTAATAAAACACTTTGGGAGTGGCGACCCCATCGTACTAATAGCCTATATATGATTAATTTCATTATTTCCCTGACCCGACCAATGACTGGAAAACAGGTTGTAGGTTTTCATTTTCATCTCAAAGTTACGGAGGCCGATTGTCATGAGGCGAGTTCCGCGCTACTGGAGCCCTAACCGAGTGCTTAAATCTACCGTCCCACTAGCGGAATATAATATGGAACTTATGATCTTGAAGACGAGTAAATGTGTTTAGATCTAAGAAATAAAATGTCAACAGTAAAATCTGAAACCTTTACTGACTAGTCACTTTATTTAGATAGTGCCTATCATGAGATACGTATTTTACGTCAAATTTTACGGCCGTGACCCAGACAAAACCCTTTCCATTTCTCTGATTTCCTAAAATATCTTGCCGGTATTTTAGCGCCTCGTCTCTACTTTTGTGAAATGATTACACAGGTCTGCAACTAAAAAATCTGCATAGTATTTTTCAACTATTTCTGAGAGATTCATGCATGCTCAATATGAGAAAAATACTAAGAAAAATTCATCACGACAGGTTTTCTTACAAAAATTGTGTTTTGGGTGTATAGCTGCTGAATTTTTAATGGAAAACAACTTATGAGCTATTCCTGATTAGAACATTATTTTAAAAATGATTTTTAAAATGAAGATGTGGAGTACAAAATGATGGGACATGAACATGCTGGGTGACTATTGCTGAATGCTGAAGCGGGAAACTGGAAATACCGGAAAACTAAAGCTCACCAGAAATATTAAAGAGAAGAAGAAACGGTTTCGCAGGCCAACAGTGAATACTGAACATTGATATATCAATTGTGTTTCGCGGATGACAAATTTAATTTTTTACTTGATAATAAAAAGACAATTTTTCTGATCAGTGTTGATTCAATAAAATTATATCTTCTTTCGCAACAAAGCTGTACGTGATGGCGAAAAATGGAAGTCATTTTCAGATTCAGCACACCAAAATAGCCTACATACAATTCACTGAAAACCCCATCCAGCTTTTCAAAAATATTATTTGCAGACTTGTGATATTGAAACAATATAGGGCCTACACTTTCTCACGATTTAATTTTACATACTGAGCAAGTGGCCGTGTGGTTTGGGTCACGTAGCCATCAGCTTGCATTCGAGACTTGGTGGGTTCGAACCCCATTGCCGGCAGCCCTGAAGAGAGTTTTCCATGGTTTCCGAATTTCACACCAGGAAAATGCTAGGGCTGTACCTTAATTAAGGCCACGGACGCTTACTTTCTACTCCTAGCCCTTTCCTATCCCATCGTCACCTTAAGACTTATCTGTGTCGGTGAGACGTAAAGCAAATTGTAAAAGGAAAGATAATACATACCGGTAACTTACATTATGCAGGCTAATACAGTAGAGCATCAATTATCCGAATACCGCTCAACCGAACCATCAGTTAACTGAAAATGGTGCAGTTGGCAAATTATGCCGTTCACAATGGCACCTAAACGTAATCGCGTTGTCTTCAGTGTTTCCGATGAAGTTAAAATAATAGAGCAGTTGAAGAATGGTGCTAGTGGATCAAGCTTAGCTCCAGAATATGGAGCTGGCAATGCAGCAACATCGGATATTATAGAGAACAGTGCTGCCATTACAAAATTTGCGAGTGTACTTGATAGTGAAGATGGAAGCTTGTCTTCCAGTGAGAAAGCTATTCACTGCCTTGAAACGGCTATGAAGTGGTTAGAACAACAGAAAGAATACGATGCTGTCTTTAAAACGTTTGCGAGATTTACCTGCAAAATAAAGAAAAAAGACGAGTCTCAGATTTGGAGGAAAAGAACATTTTGGACTTCTTTTCCTAAACTGTAGGCCTTTTTTAACGTATTACTTTATGTAAAGGTATTTGTAAGACGTGTCCGACTCGTTCGCTGAATGGTCAGCGTACTGGCCTTCGGTTCAGAGGGTCCCGGATTCGATTCCCGGCCGGGTCGGGGATTTTAACCTTACTTGGTTAATTGGGTACGTGTGGCGTATTCAACATTAGAAACCATCCTAGGTAGGGCCCTCATCTTCACAGACATGCAGGTCGCCTAATAGGCCGTCTACTAGAAAAAGACCTGCACCAGGCCTCTCCGGAGGCCATACGCCATTTATTTATTTGTAAGACGTGTGATACAAAATATATACAGTTTTGTGTTTAACATCTTTTTGTAAATAATTGGTTATCCGAAAAATCATTTAAGTTATTCGAACACCCCTAGTCCCCAACTGTTCCAGATAAACTGTAGGCTTATAGCTTATCTCTGCTGTATATCCGATCTATGGCTAGGCGCTGAGATACACAACGAAATTCAAATCAAATCGTCCAAACTTTCAATGAGAATAATGGGTTGTGATAATGTGTTTTTCTTAAGTGCTACCCGATTGCCTTGAATACTGAATTTTCTCGAATATTCAAATGTAAATACTATTCGCGTGATGAATACAGCGGGAAATTATATTTGTAATTCTTTCTTTCGGTCAAGAGAATGCAGCTGTGATAGGCCTAGGCTACACCCGAGGAATATTCAGGTTTAAAACGTTCCTTCAGAAAGAAAGAAAGAAAGAAAGAAAGAAAGAATGCAAAAATAATACATTTATTTGTGTGCAAGTTAATATCTCAAATCTCCCTCAAATGTGTTATAGTTAGACCTTGAGATATAGTATGTCATTTAAGTAACAGCGAAAAACATAAATTATGCTGAAAATCTGCATCGCAAGTCTTTCAACGAAGTAATATCTGCTTTGCCTGCATCGAAGTGATGCACTAAGACCAACGTTGCAGTAAACATCCTGTGTTAAGTTTTCATATATATCACGTCTCACTGTTATAAATACTGGCGTTAAATAACAACGGCGTCCGCCACTCCTAAAACCATTTCACCCCTTTCAAAATGTTCTCTAATTATAGACTGATGCTTTCACAGTCCAGAATATAGTAGACATAGGCTATATCAAGTAGCCTATATAATTCAGCAATTGTTTCACGTTTCACATTTAGAGACTCCTGTACCTGACATTTGAAGGAATATAGAGAAAGCGAAGAAAGGAAGAAAAAATGAGAGTCGAACTCGTGCACGTTACGTAATGCCTACTATGTTACAATAACGCTACTCTGACTGGTGACTTAAATAACGGCTTACAACTGGCATTTGAAAAACGGAAACATTAAAGACTCTAAAACTGAAGACACTCGAGAGAATCTCCAAATAATTAGGTATTGATTTTGTAGCCATGTAGGCCTAGATTAAACTCACGAAAACTCGACATGAACGGTGTCCGCCCCACTGTACTGTAAACTTATCTTGTGAATAAAAGTTAATATTCCACATTTAAGAGAAGCTATTAAAAATATAGGCCTACTCTTGTTGAGTCAACACTGGATACTGCTTGGAATATTAAGTACCTCGCCACTTCAGTTGTAGTCTGCGAAATATGAGGCTCCATCCACTGCGTTTCTCTGTTAAACGAAACTTCAGACTTGCGTTGCAGTTGTACGAGAGCGTACTAAATGCAATTTGAAGCATTGCATAGGACTGTAATATTTAAAGATTGATTTTCAATAATATAATTTGGACAAGGCGAGAAGTTATGTCTGGAATTATTACTCTTAGCCTAATTACCTGTCAATAAAAGAAGCAAAACGCATCTCAACTCAGGCTAGCCTCCAGTGCTTGCAAAGTATTTCGAATCCACTAAAATCCCAACAGAATTAAGGTGCTTCGGGTTTTAGATTTAACTAATAGAGTGCAGCTTACATTCAAAACATTCTTACTGACTGTTCCACTTGCATTTCCTCTCAAGTGTGGAACTGATGGCTCGATGCCTCTTAAAATATTAATCTACTAATCGATCAGTCTTATACTAATTGTATTAACGTAGGCCTACTTAGTAATAATGTCGTGAACAGCCGTTGTAAGGCAGACCTTTCCGATTAAGGTGGGTGTCAACTGCCGTGTATGACCGAGCGAGTTGGCCGTGCGGGTATGATCGCGTAGCGGTGAGATTGCATTGAGAGATGGTGAGTTCGAATCCCACCGTCGGCAGTCCTGAAGATGGTTTTCCGTGGTTTCCCATTTTCACACAAGGCAAATACTGGGCCTGACCTTAATTTAGGTCACGGACGTTACCTCCCCATTCCTACCCTTTCCCATCTTGCGTCCCTGAAAACCATCGATGTTTAGTTGACCATTCGGCAAGGACCGGGCTACGTAGGCCCTACTTAATCATAGCCTAGGGCTACCGCACATTCATACAATACCAGTTGCTAAGCATTGCTGCAGTAGTCACTTAGTTACTGGTTATTTGTAGTTCGTTATTACTTGCGTTATTACTACTCACTTAATCCTCCCCATCCTTCAACAAAAAAGACATAGGCCTACACATCAGAATGGGATTTATAAAATAGTCTAGTTGGTTACAGCTTGTACAAACATTTTTTCTTGAATAAAATGCAAACTGCGCAAGAGAAAACAAATGAATTTGTCTCCTCTTAAACCTACACCTAATTTTTGGCAAATAAAGATTCGGAATAGGCTTCATGTGTTTTTTAATGTGTGTTTCATTCCATTTAGCCTGCGTGATGTGAATATGGACAGCTTCCGATTGCTGAATTCCTGGCTAGGCCTAATAGTGTCTATTATTTGATATTGGGACTGAGGAAGACTAAATTTTGAATAGATTTATAAAGACCTAACGGTTAGTGCACGCTAGCATTAGGCTTGCCGAGAACTTATTACAATAGAGAATTGGATCAGACCATCGTACGGTATTTATAGCCTGGCCTAATGCGCCTCTTCAACAAAGAATTTAATTTCTTCCTACAAATTCCTCCCTTACTCTGGTGCGTATTGAGGATCCAACCATCCTTCAGGCTGATTACTCAAAACCTACCCGCAACATTAACAGGTAACAATTTTTGAAAAGCATGAATGAAAATCCTTTAGTTTATAATCTTCTTCTTCTTCTTCTTCTACTACCACTTTTTTCCCACACCCGTGGGATCGCGGATGCGAACAGTGTCGCACATGTGGATTTGGCCACGTTTTACGGCTGGATGCCCTTCCTGACGCCAACCTATAACCTATGGCGGGATGTAGGCTAATCACTATTGCGTGTTTCTGTGGTGGTTGGAAGTGTGTTGTGTGAATATGAAGAAGAAAGTGTAGGGACAAACTCAAACACCTATTCCCGGGCCAGAAGACTTAATACGAGGTGAGTAAAATCCCCGACCCGGCCGGGAATCGAACCCGGGACCCTCTGAATCGAAGGCCTCAACGCTGACCATTCAGCCAATGAGTCGGGCCCTTTAGTTTATAATCATTTCGAATAATAATAATAGGCCTAATAATAATAATAATAATAATAATAATAATAAACCAAATTCAATGTCGCAACAGCTCCGAAGGTCCATCGCATACCAAGCGACCGCTGTTCAGCACAAAGGCCTGCAGATTACGAGGTGTCGTGTGGTCTGCACGATGAATCCTCTCGGCCGTTATTCTTGGTTTTCTAGACCGGGACCGCCATCTCACCGCCAGATGGCTCCTCAATTGTAATCACGTAGGCTGAGTGGACCTCGAACCAGCCCTCAGATCCAGGTAAAAATCCCTGACCTGGCCTGGAATCGAACCCGGGGCCTCCGGGTATTATTATTATAATAATGTAAGTGAGTAACGTCCGTTCAATGGCTGTCAGTTTTAAGAAACGCCGTAGTGATAGTTCATTATCCTGAAGAGGGTTTATGTAACGTTAGGCCTAGTAAATAACGAGTCTCTCGCATTTAACCAGACTTAAATACTAGTCAAACGAGCCGGGATTCGAACCTTGGACCTTGGATAGAGAGGTTAAACAACTAATCCATTTTGGTAGCCGATATGACTGGCTGAGACGGTAGAAACGCTGGCCTTCTGAGTCCAGTTGGTGGGTTCGATTCTGGCTCAGTCCGATAGTATCGAAGGTGTCCGTCCAAATACACCGGCCTCGTGCAGGAAGATTTACTGGCACGTAGATTAAATCAGAGTAGAAGTAGTTGGGCGTAAAACAAATATCAACCACTTGTTTTCACGAATGTATTGAGATTATAAACTGTGAACGAACTTTTTGATAGTTTACTGTCTATCCTGTATCAAGCCAAGTGCCGATTCAGAGGTTTAAGATGCACTTAGATTCGAGGTACAGACACATATCACTTAATTTCACATCACTGGGGTACTTCTGAATAACTGAATGAGTGCATCAAGGAAATAATGAACGTCGCATGAGAAATATAGAAGGCGAAGGAAACTATTCCACTGTCACTCAGTCGCAAAGATTGCACATAGTAATCGAGATCTGAACTGGAGATGCAGCGGTGAGAATCCGATGTATCAGCCCAGACGTAGCAACTTACCGACTCTCACATTCTAACTGAAAATTCGTTTCGTCGCCAGGTAGTTTGGAGTCCTCATTGTACAACGAAGAAAGAATACTGGATAAATCGATTCTAGAAGCCTGGAATGTGAAGCTTCATTGGCTTCCTCCTCAACTTTTTGTAGTACGGGCTCTATTTGATTTCTATATTGTACTTTCCCGATGTTTTAGAACAACTGTTAATCCTATGGCATCATTATTCTTGAGAGTATTGTTTAGGTTTGTTATAAACACAACAAAACGTAATTTTGTCTCAAATATTGAAGTTATTTTTAAACACTGGAACCAACGAATAATATCGTACAAATGGCAACGCAGGAGTCTCTGTTTTAGTGCTGAAGTGAAATGAACCACTGACGATTAAAACGAAAACAGAGTGTGCAAGGAATAGGCCTAAGTTTTCATTTGGAAACTCAAATTTTAGGTAAAAATAATTAATCCTATCTATCATAAATGCTGACCATCAATTTCCGAATAGCATCTTGAATAGAACAGTAGTTATGTACACTCAACATTCTGGAACTGATAATTCCAATAAATTGTTACACATTATTTACACACTAAAATTTGACATCGGAGAATTAACACACATTCACTTCGTTAAATCAAAATAAGCACATAACAAGGTAGGAAGCACCTCCACAACATTTCAAACATCACCACCACCTCCACACCAATCCACACGGTGACATTGAACTCGAAAACTATCTTAAAATTTTCTTAATTCCTTCCTAGTGATCGCCAAGAAGTATACTTCATCTACCTGTCAACTGCCAGGAAACTCGAGTAAAACAATGAATAAATCATCAAATAAAGAAAGAAAACAGGTAGATCGATGTTGAAGAAAAATTAAAATGACTCGAATTCACAACCTCCATATCTACAACAGGTAGGCCTACCGTTGGAGCCTATTCAGTTCTAGCAAGGCACATAACGTTTTTATAAGTCTGTGTGATGAATCAGCATCGTCATGATTAAAATCGAAGAAATTTGTAAAAATTGCAAAGAAAATTGCTTTTGGTAAGACGATCCAGAAATTCGCGAAAGTGAGTTAATGAAATTGAGTAATGGAATTCCTAGGTTGATTCCATTGTGAAAATTCCAATAAGTTCATACAAATCTAAGATGTAGGTTAAGATGCGAAATTAAATTACAAGGAAACTATCCCGTGGGTTACTAAAGTACAGATGTTGAGCTATTAGGGTCGTTAAGTGTGTGTTCTGTATTATTGAGTCTATGCCGACTACTTCCTAAAACGGTCACACTGTACCATTTTTTAAAACGGTCAAGCTGTACTGAGCGCCGGCAGTAGTTAATGTTTGTGAAGCTTTTTATAAGAACTGCTGCTACAGTGAGTTTCACTAAATATGCATCGAAATTGACTAACGAATACATTATCTTCAAGTGTATACGGCATAAATGGATATTATTGAACTGAAACGTATCCGGACGAAAAAGTGAGAATGACCCCGGCAGAAGACTAAGCTGACCAGATGAGACGAGACAAATGAAGTACTATCTTGGTGGTTAGGAAGTCGAGAGTACAGTGGCTGTCTGAAGCCAAGACTCCCCAACATTTATAGTATGGGGTAGACGTGACCGCACATGGGCCTGGGGTGTCTACAAGACGGCGCGTGTGGTGGCATCCGATGGCGAGGTCAGTCGGCAGATAAGAACAGTGGGTCCGTGCCCATGCACTTACCTCAAACGCTAATCTCTGAGCTGTTGGCCTAATTAGCCCGGGGCACGAACGATTCTCTCTCCGTTGCTGGTATAGCACAACCTTGTTCCCTCTACTACTCGCTTGAATTAGTGCACTCCGGACGACAACTCCGTGCCTGAGCAAAGTGTCACACATAAGCTGCTATACCTAGCATGCTTGCTGCGGAGGTTAAACATCGAGGGGGGGAAACACCGGGCATTTAGCTCCTCCTGCTCCCACTGCCTATTGGCGTGACACTCAGGGGAGAGGAGGGCTGCAACCAATCAACACGCAGTCGCCCGGCAGTAATATGGCTGCCAAGTCCCTATTTTCCGGCCAATGAGAAGTGCGCTCACCCAGAATGGATTGAAAACCAGATTGCCGTCGTCTTTTGAGTGGTGTTTCATCTCTTTCTTTCTCTCACACTCCTGCTGCTGAGTGGATGACGTCAACCGTTGTTGTTGGAGCAAGGCCCCTGTTACGGAGGAAATCGAACGGGATTACGCTGAACGGTGGCCAAGGATTATTAGACCCTAGTGTCCGGTGGAGAGTGTAGTGTGTGTATTCTGTGCTCTATACTAACCTGTGATTACAGACAGAAGACAAACAACTGACTGTCTTGTGGCCACGTGTTGAGCCCCTCCCCCCCTCACTCTTCCTACTTCTTCACTAACAGCTGTATACACAAGTTGCCTCTCGTGACAATATGTGTTTAATCCAAAGGGAATGGGGAGATTTATAAATTAGACAAGGTCGGGATGAGATTGGTGTTCACACTCAGCTGTGAATAATGTTATTCATAAGCACGATAGTTCAGCCGCCTCCTACCGATATCATCTGCAACTCACTCGAAGTTTGTTACCGTAGAACTGCAATACGATAGACTAAGTTTGAACTTTTATAAACTTTCTTTTAAGTTACAAAAATATGGAACAGCTCGCACCCTTGGGCGGAAGAACTACTGGTTCAACCCAGAAGGAAAAGCAGATAACTCTCTTCCTTAGCAGATGAATAACAGTTCACCTGATTGCGTCGCTCTCGCCTAAGATACGGTTCATTTTAATTATTTTTAAGAACACTGCCTGAATGTTATCATAGCGTAGTGGTCTGAGGCACGGCCTACAGTCGGTAGTCTATGTCTGGGGATTATTTGAAGTGTTATATTCATAGCCGTGTGTATGGTGCGAGAACTAAGCAGCCAAAATTCAATATTTCGCTGCAACAAGTGGACACATTTGTTCAGCTGAATTTGGTTCCTGTAGATTTAGACTACTTCAGATTCGGCTCCCTCAATAAATGGAGAGTGTACTAACCTTTAGTTCAGAGGTCCCGGGTTCGATTCCCGGCCAGGTTGGGGATTTTGGCTACCTATTGTTAATTACTTTAATTCGCAGGATAGATGTTTGTGATCAAATTCACACATTCATCTTCATATACACACAACAATCCAACACAGAATAATGAGCGCATCCTTCCACACAAGATTGGCGCCAAGAAGGGTAGGCCTATTCGGTCGTAAAACTGGGCCTAATCCATATTAGCGCCGACCCCGCATAATTAGGATAAAGGCTAGGAAGACGATGTAATCTATGCTACTTCAGGAAATGCTGGGATAGTTCTTTACGTCAAACATAATCTTAGTTGGTTTTACACTATTTAGGTTATGCATGGGCCCTACATGCTCAGAGGACTCGGGTTCGATTTCGGGCCATTTCAAGGACTTTTTAATTCTGAACTGAGGGCTGGAACGGACTTCAGTCAGTCTCATGAGACGATATGAAAGGCAGCAGCCCGGTCACAAAAGCCAAACTATAAAATCGAGGAAGTCGTAACGCTGACCCCGCGTGCTTCAACATCTGCAGGCCATCTGACTGAATAGGAACTGTCTAGGCAAGTCAAGACCCAGAAATGGATTGTAGCGTACGTGTCACAAATTCTTACAATTCGAAATTAAGAACCTACATTATTTAAGCCTACAAGAATCAATCAGTCACCACTAATTTGAATTTAGGGCTGGCCCTTAGGTGGCAGATTCTCCATCAATCAGAAGATTTCCACGCTCCCCCACTCTGGTCCATTCAAAATGAAATTCAAATCAGCTGTCTAAGTTTTGAACCAGTTTATTTGTACTTAATAGGCCTACTCTACCGTAATATGTAGGCCTAAGTAGGCCTAAGTACGGTAAGTAAGTAAGTAAGTAAGTAAGTAAGTAAGTAAGTAAGTAAGTAAGTAAGTAAGCAAGTAAGTACATGTCCGACTCTTTGGCTGAATTGTCAGCGTTGAGGCCTTCGGTTGAGAGGGTCCCGAGTTCGATTCCCGGCTGGGAGTGATTAATTATTTTGCCTCGGGGATTGGGTGTTTATGTTTGTTCCAACACTCTCCTCTTCATATTCGCACAACACACCACACTACCAACAGAAACACGCAATAGTGATTATCTGACATCCCTCCACATAGGGTTGGCGTCAGGAAGGCCATCCAGCCATAAAACAGGGCCAAATACAAACGTGCGACACAGTTCGCACCCGCGACCCCAAAGATGTAGGAAACGCGATAGAAGAAGAAGAAGATTATGTAAGTGAGTAGGCCCTATGTAACTAAACTCACGTGCTCGCCCCAAGGTAGTGCAGCTTTTTTGTTTAGACACACGTCCAATGGAGTTAAACTGCATGTGCCATTTTAATCACATATCAGCTATGTCGCCATTCATAAATTTTTGGCAGTAAGAGGAATCGAACCAGGGCCCCCGAGGACGGCTATTAATAGCGTTAATCGTTACGCTACAGAATCTGCCAGTACATCATTGACGCCTTCTACCTAAGTGTCACTTTTGACGTTCCTCTTTACTCGAACGGAAGACAGAGAAGCTGATCTCTCTATGGCTAAAATTTAATTGTGTCGAGCGAACACGAGATGTTTCCCCAGAGATCTGTTATAGGATATGCCGACATCTTGCGACATGGAGTGCCCAATGGACCTTTCCTACCCTTCAAAAATCCGACTACCTCGGCCGGGTTTGTACCCACAATCTTGAGATGCGGAGGCCAACACCACTGATCCACAGAGGCAGCTATAGGCCTATCCGAACTAAAATCAAATAATAATAATAATAATAATAATAATAATAATAATAATAATAATAATAATAATAATAATAACATGTTTTGTCACGGAATTTCAAATGGAATTTAACCTACTCATTTTCGATACTTTAGTCCAGTGGTTCTCAAGCTCATTAACACTGCAGATTCCCTTACCACGACACCTTCTATGAATGGGGGCGGAAGAATGCACCCACGGTGCCCCTTGCCTGTTATAAAAGGCGACTGAAAGGGAGGACCAGGGGCTCCGAACTTTGGAGCGTAGGTTAGCGACCACGGTTCCTTAGCTGAGCCTGGTATTACTTCCAGTTACTTGTGACAGGCATCTCAGTTTCATCTTTCCTATCTGACCTCCCCTGGTCAACTCTTGTTGTTTTCTAACCCCAGTGGTGTTAGGTTTGCAAGGCGTAGGGAGTCTTTCACTTGTATGTCCTTCATGGCCACCCTTTGTTTTGCCGATACCCTGCGTTTTTGAAGTGTCGGACCTCTTCCAATGTTCTTGTAATTAGTGCTAATAGAGGATGGTTACCTAGTTACTTCCTCGTAAAACAGTAGACTAATCGCCACCTCTACCACCCTGTATTTCTGTGAAACACCTCCAGGTAATAATAGGTAGGTTCAGTTTTGGCGTTAATGTTAATATAGCCTAAGCAGTCACATATTTGACTAAAGTCAATCCACTCTATTTTTCAAGCTTATGATACTAAACCAAGTATAAACTTAATGACATTTCATACAAACCAGGAACTTAACTTCTTCAGGATGCAATTTTTTCTATTACATTTCTTGTTTGTTTAATTTCTGCAGGTTTCATTAAAGAAATCAATTGATTTACTAGAATAATCCGAATGTCTTGTTTCAAGATGCCTGTGAACTTTAGCAGGTTTCGTACATTCGTTCGAGAGAACGTCAAAATATTATAACGCGCTGAAGTTCCTGCTGTTGATTGTTGAATGCACTACAATGCACTGCAGGTAGCCTATCACAATATTTTCTTGAGTCCTTTTATACCTGGAAGCAACTGAACTAAAAGGTACAATCCCAGCTGCCGTAACGCAAATAGTAATTTTAAAAAAGTAATCAAACAAATCCATAAGTTGTGGCTTTTTTATTTGTTCGGGGCGACGACCTTTCGCCCCTACTTGCACCATCTGATATGAACCTGCGTGTGATTTGAATGGAGAAAGTGTAGAGTGTTGAAAGTGAGGAAAGTAACGTTAAGGACGACACAAACATCCACTCCCCAGGCCAGGGATATTAATCATTTACAATTAAAAATACCCGACCCGACCGGGAATCGAACCCGGGGCCGCGGGTGACAGGCGGACGCCTTGCTCCCTACACCGTGGGGCCAGACATGTCCACTCCATAGTCCCGTTTTTTGATACGAGGTCGAGAATGAGGTGAGAAATTCTATGGCATGATTTTATGGCCGGATGCCCTTCCTGATGTCAACCTCAGTTGAAGAGCTTATAAAGATGAAATGATAGCGAATGAAATGGGTAAGTAGGTGGAAGGAATCGGAAGTGGCCTAAAATAGGAATTGTCCGGGCATTTAGCTGGAAGTGAAAATGGGAAGCAACAGAAAACCATTCTCAGGACAGCCAACGGTGGTGTTCGAACCCACGCGTCTCCCGAACGCAGAGCTTGGCTCTAGAGCCGTATCACATTACCACGCGCGGCCACCCCTTTCGATAAGTTGTACCAAAAATAATCAAACCAATGTATAACTAATAGGCCTACATTATTGCCACATAAAAGGTCGTTCTGTCTGCCTCTGTGGTGTAGTGGTTAGTGTGATTAGCTGCCACCCCCGGAGGCCCGGGTTCGATTTCCGGCTCTGCCACGAAATTTGAAAAGTGGTACGAAGGCTGGAACGGGGTCCACTCAGCCTCAGGAGGTCAACTGAGTATAGGTGGGTTCGATTTGCACCTCAGCCATCTTGGAAGTGGTTTTCCGTGCTTTCCCCACTTCTTCTCCATGCAAATGCCGGGATGGTACCTAACTTAAGGCCACGACCGCTTCCTTCCCTCTTCCTTGTATATTCCTTCCAATCTTCCCATCCCCCACCAAGACCCCTGTTCAGCATAGCAGGTGAGGCCGCCTCGGCGAGGTACTGGTCATTCTCCCCAGTTTCATCCCCCGACCCAATGTCTCACGCTCCACCACACTGCCCTTGAGGCAGTAGAGGTGGGATCCCTCGCTGAGCCGAGGGAAAAACCAACCCTGGAGTGTAAGCAGATTAAGAAAGAAAGAAAGAAAAGGTCGTTCTGAAAGAACACAGAAATTTCCCTATCCAGAACATTCTTTCGCGCACTCCCAGAAGAAGCTTCGGAGGTCCGCGGACCACACTTCGACAGTCATTCTTCCAGTCAATAAGAAAGGAGCCTGAGGTTATATTGATGGCAGGGATGACGTTGGGAGGGGAAGGATATTTTCATGAATAGTTGACATCGATGCTAACTTCTTCTTTTGTTCGACTCGTTGACTGATTGGTCAGCGTACTGGCCTTCGGTTCAGAGGGTCCCGCGTTCGATTCCGGAGAGGGTCGGAGATTTTAACCTTAAAGGGATAATTCCCTTGGCTCGTAGACTAGGTGTTTGTACTGTCCCCAACATCCCTTCAATTCACACACCACACACAACACTAACAATGATACGCAGTTTCTTACACACAGCAGATGCCGCCAATCCTCGTAGGAGGGTCTGCCTTACAAGGACTTCACTAGGCTAGAAACAGCCACACTAATTTTAAAATATTATTATTATTATTATTATTATTATTATTATTATTATTATTATTATTATTATTATTAGGGTCTATTATTTCTTAACTTATTTATTTATTTATTTATTTATTTATTTATTTATTTATTTATTTATTTATTTATTTATTTATTTATTTATTTATTTATTTATTTATTTATTTATTTATTTATTATTCGCTAATCGGCCAACTAGGAACCGCAATAAGTTTCATTATTCATTTCTTTCTTTCTTTCTTTTATTCTTTCTTAATCCGTTTACCCTCCAGGGTTGGTTTTTCCCTCTGACTCAGTGAGGGATCCCACCTCTGCCGTCTCAAGGGCAGTGTCCTGGAGCGTGAAACTTTGGGTCGTAGGGATACAACTATGGTGGAGGACCAGTACCTCGCCTAGGCA
This sequence comes from Anabrus simplex, assembly GCF_040414725.1. NCBI lineage: Eukaryota > Metazoa > Arthropoda > Insecta > Orthoptera > Tettigoniidae > Anabrus > Anabrus simplex. The sequence goes on along the minus strand of NC_090267.1, from coordinate 397,160,587 downwards.
GTCTCACCTGCTATGCTAAACAGGAGCCTTGTGGGGGGGATGGGAAGATCGGAAGGCATAGACAAGGAAGAGGGAAGGAAGTGTCCATGGCCTTAAGTTAGGTAGGCCCTACCATCCCGACATTTTTCTTAAGGAGAAGTGGGAAAATACGGAAAACCACTTCGAGGATGGCTGAGAGGGGAATCGAACCCCCTCTACTCAGTTGAGCTCCCAAGACTGAGTGGGCCCCGTTCCAGACCTCGTGCCGCTTTTCAAATCTCGTGACAGAGTCGGGAATCAAACCTGGGCCTCCGAGGATGGCAGCTAATCACAGTAACCACTACACCACAGAGGCGGACTACATTATTAATTCTGTCGTTTATTCAATTCTCGTTTGATCCAGTAGGTTTTCATTAGCTTACTGTGTCGAACACGGCATTCACCAACTCCCGAATATAGCTCCATAGCTACGTGACTCAAACCGCGTAGCCTATCACTAGCTCGGTAAAGTGTGTGTGTGTGTGTGTTTTTTGTCTCCAAACTACCAATCACCAGAGAAATACACAGTAATGGAATCCATCCATCCAACTTGACCTAAAGTTGGTGTCAGGAAGGGCACCTAGTGCTAAAACAGGCCCAGTTCACATGTGTGACAAGAGTTCGCACCCATGATCCCAGCAAGGTGTGGGAAGTAGAAAAAGAAGAAGTAATATAATAATAATAATAATAATAATAATAATAATAATAATAATAATAATAATAATGCCTCCATGGCTCAGACGGCAGCGCGTCGGCCTCTCACCGCTGGATACCGTGGTTCAAATCCCGGTCCCTCCATGTGAGATTTGTGCTGGACAAAGCGGAGGCAGGACAGGTTTTTCTCCGGGTACTCCGGTTTTCCCTGTCATCTTTCATTCCAGCAACACTCTCCATTCTCATTTCATAGCATCTATCACTCATTAATAAATCACTTTGGGAGTGGCGACCCCATCGTACTAATAGCCTATATCTGCATCATTCATTACATCCCTGACCAGGTCATTGACTGGAAAACAGGTTGTAGGTTTTAATTGTCATTTCAATAATAATAATAATAATAATAATAATAATAATAATAATAATAATAATAATAATAATAATAATAATAATAATAATTTCGTGTGGCTATTTCTAGCCAAGTGCAGCCCTTGTAAGGCATCTGTCATGTGTAGGTAACTGCGTGTTATTGTGGTGGAGGATAGTGTTATGTGTGGTGTGTGAGTTTCAGGGATGTTGGGGACAGCACTAACACCCAGCCCCCGGGTCACTGGAATTAACGAATGAAGGTTAAAATCCCCGACCCAGTCGGGAATAGAACCAGGGACCCTCTGAACCGAAGGCCAGTACGCTGACCAATCAGTCAACGAGTCTAAGAGGAAGAAGAAGTTCCACTTTATTTTTATTGTGAAGTAACTATCCAGTTCATAAATTATTGGTTTTAGCGGACCTTTAAGAAAAAAAATTGGTACTCGTAGGCTACATTTTGTCCGCTAACACGGAAAAGCAGTATGGAATCATGGATATGATTTTGCACATAGAAGATGACAGAACTAGTTCATATCCACAATTCTATGCTCAAAGTTAAGAATACAGTGGGTTTAACTAGTTGACGGATTCATCGCAACACGTCCTTCTTCCACTGCATCCGGCACTCTATCGAGTTGGGAATCGATTTGAGGAACGAGACATTATTCTCTTCTACGTCGGTGCGAGTGTGTTAGAAAAGAACGAAACACATCCCCAGTTCACAGAGAAGTACTGAGACTTTCCTAACTGTCTGACTAACTTTTGAAACATATTAATCTGAATTTATTTTGAAAAATCTGAATATCTGCATTTAACATGAAAATTATGAAAATTAACATTCATTAAATAAAATACACACTCGTCGGACCTTGTACTCACACTTACTTGTTACCTGCTTACTTACACATACGTTATTTGAAGGGCGCCAGCTGCCACTCAGTGCAGCAATAAAAGAACGAGACTCTTGAGTATCTCTAGGGTGTGGGGTAATAAGCTTACTTTTGACAACATACCATATAAGTTCTGGGAAAAGGAGATTGGCTTTCGGTTTCCCCATTAATTTTGAGGTTAAGATATTTTACTGTCAATGAAATGAAACTATGAATTCGTTTGATAGAACAATATATATTCTTTAAATAATATATTAAAAAATAGTGAGTCTTGTTGCGATAAAACAGATGAGAATATGAAATTATGACATTGCCACTGAAAGAAACTAGGCATGAATTTGAATTATTCTTGACCGGACATTTAACAATTTATACGAAATATTTCCCTCACTGATTCACTTGACTGTACCTTCAACACTTTGAGTGTAATTACGACGTAATCCTTTTATCTGGTGTTTACTATAGATGTGTCACGCCTAACTTGGTGATACATCCTTGAGACTGCTTCATCTCCATATCATCGGACTTCTTTGTAAGTCAATATGGTATTACCTCATGGCAGGTCCAGGGTTGCCCTCTCTGACTCCATGGTAAGCCCTTGCGTCCGTGTCTTCAACTAAGTGACCAACTAACTTTGGCCTCACTCTCTCAATGACCAATGATTAATGGCTCACTGAGTCTTCTCCATCTCTCGTTCACACTCGTTGACTGACCGACTGAGGCCTCTTCATCTAGTAGACTTCTTCACTGTACTGCTTCCGTTTAAGTAATGACTGTTCACTTATCCATTTTGACTTCTTCACTGTACTGCTTCCGTTTAAGTAATGACTGACGCTACAATATGCACCCACCTTTTATAGACGTTGGTTGACACAGCTACGTAATCTCCAGAAATAACAATGACATAGTCCCACAACGCGGCAAATATTACATAAAGTTGTGAAACCGCCGCCGGCTCGCTGGGTTTCTCAAAGAAAGTGAGCTCAGTGCTAACTAAATACGATGACGTAGCCATGACGTGGCGATGACTTGGCAGAATCGCCAGTAGTGCAAAATATAACAACGTCATATCCAACATCTGATATATAACAATTCTCACTGTACATGTATTGAGTGTTATTTTCCACACACGTATATATGCATACATCTAAGTACAATCCTGCAAGCGACAAGCATTGCAAATTGAATTGAACAAGAATTATAACAAAATAATAGTAATCTCACAGATAAAACAATAATAATAATACGGACATAATAATAATAATAATAATAATAATAATAATAATAATAATAATAATAATAATATACATATTATCTTGTAAGGGGATTTGAACCGTTACAGTACCCAAATCGCAATATGGAGTGATATCTGGAGAAATTTCAATTTTCAAACATCCTTATATCCCAACTGACTGGAAAGTAGCCGCATATAGAATAAAGCTATTAGCGAAATTATTCCAACAGAAGATAAAAAATTCCGTCACAACATCACCCAGTTCCCACTCTTTAAAAAATGTCTGGAGGTGGACACACAGAGACATAAAATTACAAACTGTGGAAGTGTCAAAGTTGTCTGAAAATGGATTTGTTCTGTGCTAAAACAGGATCATTCCATCCTAATGAAGCTTACAAGACAGCTTTAGAGCTAGATTTCGGTACTCAGTACTTGAAATTTGCGCGAACTTGGCTTTTCATGGGGTATCTTTATTAAACTTATGTCCAGAAAAACGAACAGTGCTCCCTGAACACATTCATCCATCTTCTAAAAGATGCCAAACAAAAATTATTGAAACGCGTGCCATCGACAGAAGAAAATCACGTCAAGGAACTCAAGAGTGTAGCATTATAACATTCGAATGGTCGTGCAGTGAACAGTGCAGTGTTTTTCACACAATGTGTTTTTTATGGTGTGTTTTGTGCCATTGTTCTTCTTTTTCCCCACAGTTGAAATTACTATTTTCTAGAGAAACGGTGTAACAGAAAAATTATGTAAGTGATATGTTTTCTTCAAAGACCAAAAGAGCATGTGGTAAGTGAACATTTTACTGTAACAACAGATTGAATGATGGTTGCGATTTGTCTGTTGTGTTACTTGTTTTTTTAGTTTTATACCTTGTAAATTGTGAAAAATAAAATAAATACGATGAAAAAGAGTAAGGTTATCTGTATCACCAGTGGTTTTGAACGTGGCGAAAAAAAAGAACCTTCGCTCAAATGGATACGCATAAACATCATCGCCACGTAAAGCACATGCCAGACACCCGGCGAAGAGGATGTGTTTTAGCTGAAAATCAAGTGACGACTACAAACCTTTCAATTAGTGATGAAGACTGTGTACATTCCGGTGACTCCCGTTACTAGATATTATTATGGTAACGTCACTTACCTTGTTTTCTGCATTGCAGTGTGACTGACTTCTATAACAGTTATATTCTCACAATGATTTCTTCATCTATGAATTTATGAATTTTACTCCACCTCAGCATCAATACTTATGTCCTCAGAACATACACAGTCAAAGGAAGGCAATAAAACTCACCTATGTGTGTTTATTGCATCAACTACCATCATTGTTTTTGTAAAAGTTTAACAGCAATTTCCTCAAAACTATGTTTTTGTCACTTATCTTATTTTTGTTCTCAGTCCCCCAATTCTGCCTTGTATGTGCTGGACATTCACTAGACCTACGTACCGTACGTAGAATAGGCCTACTCAGACCAAACTCATCAGCTGCTCATCTCAATATACCACCAAGAGTAGGTCGTTATGTTCGTATACTTACCAAATTTATTTCTTAAATGATAACCGTCTGTTTGATTGATTGATTGATTGATTGATTGATTGATTGATTTATTGATTGATTGATTGATTGATTGATTGATTGATTGATTGATTGATGTTTGTTGTTTAAAGGGGCCTAACATCTAGGTCATCGGCCCCTATTTGTACGAATTGAGACGAAATGAAATGACAAATTAAAAACCCAAAATCCTCCACTGACCACAATTCAAAACGTGAGGACGAAGAATGAATGGATGGATGGATATGAATTTAAAACGATCAGTGGAACCGACCCACAGTGCCTCACACGCACAGAAGCTGGCGTAAAACAATAGTATTACTGACCACATGTATATTGCGACGATCAAGGCCATGTGCGAGGTGATAGACAATAATGCCAGAGAGAGATGGTGATTGCGACGCAGCTCCGACAATGTGGACGCGGCCAGCAGCGAGGGCTTGTGAATTGTTAAGGCCCGCGATAAGGAAGCTCCTAGAAGTATAGTCTCTGCCATGTAAGTGCATACACATACTCCTTCTCCCTTGTTATTAATGAAGGTACGGGCGAGTTGGCCGTGCGGTTAGGAGCGCGCAGCTGTGAGCTTGCATCCGGGAGATAGTGGGTTCGAATCCCACTGTCGGCAGCCCCGAGGATGGTTTTCCGTGGTTTCTCATTTTCACACCAGGCAAATGCTGGAGCTGTACCTTAATTAAGGCCACGGCCGCTTCCTTCCCATTCCTAGGCCTTTCTTATCCCATCGTCGCCATAAGACCTATCTGTGGCAGTGAGACGTAAAGCAAAATAGCAAAAAATATCTGAAGGTTGTGATTTATAGTTAATTTCTAACTGTTGGGTTCGTCTCAATGTCGCTAACCATAGAGATTAGGGACCCTGCTTGCTGGTACAGCATCTTATATTTACTGTTAATCTTGCAGGTTGGCACTAAGTAGTCATGAGTTTTTCGTGACTTGCGAGATTATACGTAGGTACTACCACTGCCGTGTTGTGAAAATCACTACTGTTACATTTGCGAGAATACGTAAAGCACATTTTCTTTTTCTGCAAGATTGTAAATCTGTTCTAGTAATACCAGGTAAGTAGAAGTGTAACATGTTTGAATAATGCATTTCATAAAGTCTGTCTGTCTGTTAGGTCATCAGCCCAGAGGCTGGTTGGATCCTCAAATAGCACCACCAAAGGTTATGCGGTTATAAGGAAACCCCAAAAACCAATGGCAGCACCAAAATGAGGCGTACTAGGCGAGACGAGGAGGGAGGTAGTTTGCCACTGCTTTCCTCACTGGGTCAGAAAGTGCTATTGCAGCACGACTGACCCTATGAGCAACACCTTTCATAACACTCATGCACTAGTCATGCTCTGAATGTCATTACTCAGCACCACCCATACCCCAGCAGCTTCCATATTGTCACAGCCATGGATGAGACTGGGACTTCGGTGGAAGCTACACTTTACTCTGGCCTGTGCCAAGAGATGGATACAAAAGTACTGTATCCATCAAGAAATGGCAGCAGGCCTTTTCATAAAGTAGGTGGTGTTAAATAACGAACGCGGCACTTTGACGTAATAAGGTCTTACTTCGTGCAATTTGTATGTATATAATTCAATTAGGATGTATAAGAAGAAAGAAAAATCTGCAAGAACTCCTCCGAAAAGGAAAGCAACGTCACCTCCTCTATAAACATCAGTTCAGTTGAAATGAAAGGAAATTTAGTTATCAACCTAACCTAACCTTGTCTTGTTACGATTTTGAAACGGTTTGCAGACTTAGCCTTTGCGTATTTTTACTGATTTACGACATATGTGGGTACATGTAATATACACCGCTGTGCAAGCCTTAAGGACGAAAGTAAATATCGCATGTTATGTTACTGCCAAATAACATAGATCGATGAAACTTGAACCATATTTAGGAAGAACTGCTACAGTATAGTACGGTAGGTAACTGAAATGAATATGCGATGAGACGAACAGAAATGACACTGTTATGCAGTGGCGGCTCGTGACAAAATTTTTAGGGGGTTCACAACATTTTTGTTCATGTCACAAATCAGCAAAAAAGTAACATAGGTACATAAATCATTTCACTAACAGTTCCTTGTACGGTTCCTTCTTCACAAATACTTTGGTAGAACCCCTGTAACCGAGGATAAATTTTATACGAGACTAATTTGTTAGTGTAGAACAAAAGTAAAATTCACAATAACTTTACTACACTGAGATTATTGAAGGATGCGAGTACTATTCTTGGTTTTCAAACAGCACGAATTTCACCTGGGTGTTAGTGTAGAACCAAACCAAACCTCATGGCCTACCAAGCGACTGCTGCTCAGCCTGGTGGTCTGCAGATTACGAGGTGTCGTGTGGTTAGCACGACGAATCCTCTCGGCCGTTATTCTTGGCTTTTTTGACCGCCATCTCACCGTCAGATAGCTCCTCAATTGTAATCACGTAGACTGAGTGGACCTCGAACCAGCCCTCAGATCCAGGTTAAAATCCCTGGCCTGGCCGGGAATCGAACCCGGGGCCTCCGGGTAAGAGGAAGGCACGCTACCCCTAACACCGCGGGCAGGCTGTCTTAGTGTAGAACAGTAGCAAAATTCATAATAGCTTTACTGCACTGCGAACACTGGAGGATGCGAGCACTATTCCTGGTTTTTAAACAGCACGAAGTTCACCTGGATATGACGAGAAGTATAGAAGGAATGTGTACCGCATTTACCGATAAATTTTTTTAAATAATTATTTCCGAATTGACCCCAATAGTCTCCACATTATCTCGGTTAGTCAGGTTCTACTGTTTCACATGGTAATTATTCTCATTTTGCAAATTATAGCCACTACTCTAAACAATTTAGCATGCAGTACAACCAACAATACTAGATCATGCTTATTTAAATGATAGGATTTAGATTAGCAACTCACGTAAATACTGATTATTTGTACAGGAAAGCAATCCTTCTGTCCTTCAATCGCGCAAATTTCTCAATCACTTTACGATTGAAGTCACTGATGATGTTGACAAATCTCTTCTCAATAGCAAGCATAGCCAGCGCTGACAGTCGTTCTCCGGTCATAGTGTTCCTCAGAAACGTTTTAATTCGTATTCAAAGTAGAACAACACCTCTCGGGCTCCGCTGTCGTAATTGGGGTTGTGGCAGCAATTCGGAGTAATTCGCATACTTGTGGAAATGTGTCCCTATCTAGTTCATTGTCAAGCAGAAACTGCAACATGAAAATGGCCCCATCATCTTTCTGAAAGCCATTTCTCATATACAATACTTCTAGTTCAGTCTTCAGCTGTGTCTTATTTAGGCAGGGATACATATGCGCCACTACATTCAGTTCTCTTTCTGGAAAAGAGTCTGAATAGACACCAAAATGCCTATTCAGAATTAGGGTACTAGCGAAATCTGCCGGTAATGTAATGCAATAGTAGCTCCTGGGAGGCTGTGGCTAAAGGGGAGGTGGCGGACCCTTGTGGTCAACTGTAATACTGCCACTGGGTTGAGGGTGGCTCTAGACCAGGGCCTCTCAGGGTGCATGCGCGTGGTGCATGCACTGTGCACGGTGCAAAAGACGACTTCGCTTGGTTGACCAGAGTGCAGACCCCCCGTTCCTCACCTTCACTGCTGTTTCTCCCCCACTGCGAAATGTTTATGTGTGGTGAGCGGAGACGCACAGTTGTATGGGACAAGGTTACCAGTGTTATTAAAAAAATTAAAAAAGTGAATTAGAAATACACATATATGTTTGAGAGGAATGTAAACATAATTTAAAAAAAATGCAGAACCTGTAACCAAAATGAAAATGCTACAGTACCGGAACAAACCTCATTTGTGGATATAGAATGCTCTTCTTCAAGCTGTTTCAACTTCCTTAATTTTTTCTCTCTGACGTCTCCTATGATTTCACAATAATTTTCCGAATGTAGTCTGTTGTAGTGTCTTTCAATAGACGATTTTCTTACGCACGTAATTATCGTCCCACAGATTAAGCATTTGGCGTTATCGTCACGACAAACAGAAACAAAAAAAATACGAAAGTTCCCAGTTCGATTGAAATGGACTTTCGGAAGTCTTTGCTTTCTTCGAAACAGGTTGCTCCATTATTATGTTGTAGTCGTGCGCTTATCTATTTCACTGATAAACACGTCGTCTACCATCAAACGCTTCGTCGCTCTCAGCACACTACACCATCCGAGTCAAGCCGAGTTGAGGCGAAGCGTACCGATGCACAGTGCACAGAGCCTATGCACCTCGCTCTGCACGCGTGAGTGTTTGGGCGTTTGAGAGGCCCTGCTCTAGACGACAAGGCACGTACCTTACCGTGCTCCTCGCTAATGGGAATATCAGTGCAGAAAACCATGACGTCATCTGCTTTGCGCATGCGTATAGTCTTCAGCACAATAGCGCATTATCCAGTGTGCTCGCTGCACTGTCAGTCAAAACGAACAACTGTCGGTGTAACGGAGCTACGATATAAGTCGATTGTCGAATGCTTTCGATCGATTGTCGAAATCAGGTCGAAAGAAAAGAATGAATGCGTAAATATGTAATTAAACTGGGTGTTCACGTGCTCCTGTGCTCCTGAGAGCCCACCGCCACTGCTGTTATGCAGAGACAATAAATTACACGCGAGTCACTGCGACTCATGATGGCCCCCTGGATATCACAAAAGAAGGGACATGGTTCTTAAAATGATGTGTGATCATCACAGAGAGCGATGCATACCCTGCAACGTGTTCCCAAGCTGGCCACAAGACTGGTAAAGAGTTCTTGTGGAAGGGTGTTTCATTCCTCCACCAGCGCGGTTGACAGCTGCTGGATGGTCGTTGGTGGATATGGACGTGCTGCAATACGTCTGCCCAACATGTCCCACACGTGCTGGATGGGATTTAAGTCGGAGGAACGGGCAAGCCAGTCCATTCGCCGAATATCTTCTCGTTCCAAGAGCTCGTCCACCTGTGCTGTTTGATGCGGTCGTGTATTGTCATTCATAAAAATGAAGTCAGAGCAGAATGCACTCCTGAAAAGACGCACATGGGGAAGGAGTACACTGTCACAATAACGTTGATCGGTGAGTTCAAAGATTTGGAGGTCAGTACGCCCATGCAACAATATGCCTCCCCACCCCATAACACTTAGACCATCAAACTGAACATGTTCAACAATGTTTCTGGGCTCATTACGTGTTTCCACCTCTCATCAGATGAGGGTACGTCTAGAATCACTACTCAGACTGAATTTGCTCTCATCGGAGAAGAGCACGCGACCCTACTCCTCGTCGGTCCAGACCTGATGCTCTTGGCACCATCGCAAATGGTGCCGCCGATGTGCGGGTGTCAACGGAACACAACGTAATGGTCGTCGGGCAAACAGACCACCCCAATGCAGTCGCCGTGTCACTGTGGAGCGTGAGATTGGGTACCTTGCAGTCCTGTGAAATGTGGTTGCAATTGCACCCGCTGTTTGACGTGAGTCTCTTCTTGTCTGTTGCACAATGTAGCGGTCAACTGCTGCTGTTGTTGTCCGTGGTGGATCCCTTCTTCTCTTTCGGCTAGAAGTACCTGATGTTCGGAATGCTCTCCATGCATGTGAGACATTGCTGTGAGCAATACAAAACTGCTGGTCTACACTCGTCACACTTCGTCCTTCTTCCAGTTTCCCAATGATTCTTCCAGTTTCCCAATGATTCTTCCCCGTGTGAAGCCATCCAAATGTTGTCTGTGGGCCTTGTTGTAATGAATAACACTATCACAGTGCACCGTAACAGCTCGCTGATTAACTTTCACTGTCTTGCCCCGTTCCTACAACTGTCTCGTTTTGTAGGGCCAGACCCATTTGGCGCTATAATCCTGCTGACCTCAAGCCAGGTCTCTATGCACGTGCGGGAGACCTCTGGCAACATGTTACCACACTTTCGTTCATTTCCACCGAGTAGTTGCTATTACTAGACTACTACTACTACTACTACTACTACTACTAAACGTTTTCATTCCTCCCCTGAAGGGGGAGGCGGGCCTCTTAGACGGTGACGCCGTCTCTCAGGCCGGGAGATTTGTTACGATGAAAGAGATGTGCGGAGAAGGTGAGGGGGTAGGCGGCCGTGGCCTATACTACGAACTGTCCCGGCATTCGCCTTAGTGCAGGAGAATGGAAAACCACGGAAAACCATTCTCAGGACAGCCGACGGGTGGGGCCAGGCGTGAAGTCCGGCACTGTGCCCCAGGCCCGCTCGTCCTTAAGTTTTGCACAGTAGTGTATTTGCTCGTGTGTATTATTGCAGCGTGGTTTCTCTTCAGTCCGACAAGTAATAACAAATTTCAAGAAGGAAGCTGAATTATTTACACCAGGCAAACACCGAAAAATACTGTTATAGTAATGCGTATATCAGAATAAAGGCAGAAGTGTTTATTTCCTCACTGAGCTTGAAAACCGACTTAATTATGAATATCTTGATTGATCATTTACTTGGGTGAGGGAACCTCCCCGCCTCTGTGGTGCAGTCGTTAATGTGATTAGCTGCCACCCCCGGAGACCCGGGTTCGATTCCCGGCTCTGTCACATTGTTTTTGCTATTGGCTTTACGTCACATCGACACAGATACGTCTTACGGCGACGATGGGAGAGGAAAGGGGTAGGACTGGAAAGGAAGCTGCCGTGGCCTTAATTAAGATACAGCTCCAGCACTTGCCTGGTGTGAAAATGGGAAACAGCGGAAAACCATCTTCAGGGCTGCCGACAGTGGGGTTCGAACTCACTATCTCCCGAATACTGGATACTGGCCGCACTTAAGCAACTGCAGCTATCGAGCTCGATGCCACGAAATTTAAAAAGTGGTACGAGGACAGGAAGGCTGTCAACTAAGCCTCAATAGAGGGGTTCTTTTCCCGCCTCAGCCATCCTCGAAGTAGTTTTCCGTGGTTTCCCACTTCTCCTCCAGGCAAATGCCGGGATGGTACCTAACATAAGGCCACGGCCGCTTCCTTCTCTCTTCCTTGTCTATTCCTTTCTATCTTCCCATCCCCCCACAAGGCCTCTGTTCATCATAGCAGGTAAAGCCACCTAGGCGAGGTACTGATTCTCCACGCCTGTTGTATCCCCTAACCGAAAGTCTGACGCTCCAGAACACTGCCCTTGAGGCGGTAGAGGGGGGGATCCCTTGCTAAGTCCGAGGGAAAAACCAACTCCAGAGGGTAAACGGATTAAGAAAGAAAGAAAGAAAGAAAGAAAGAAAGGGGACCTCCATTATTAATACTTAATTGAGGTTAGTGTGTTGATGGTTATGTCTCGTGATTTCAGTATGTAACTAGTCAAGGTGGCAGCAGTGATGACACATAAAAAAATAGGGTTGCGATATTTGCTTTTTAGAGTATACCTTACGTACCGAGTAGGCCTAATATAGTTGGAAAGCGATCAGCAATGGGCCAGACGCCCAGAATGATCTGGAGTTGGAATCTACTAGAATCCTTTGCGAACCTTTTCAGAGATCGCCTGCCAGTTTCTACCTTCAATGACGACCTCTTGTTTATAAACTAAAGCTTCCAATGCGACAGAATGAGACGGTCGCGAGTCCGTAACGAGTCCATCAGACGGCCACGAGGAGTTCACCAGGCTTGCTGTTGTGAACTGTTCTGCAACGACTCTGCGCTGTGAGAAGCCGTGTTGGGGACAAGAGTTCGACGCGCCGATGTGTTGGGCGATCGCCCGAATGAGCGTATTTTACGATCATAAGTAAAAGCTGTGTCGAGTGGAAAACTCAAACACGAATGAACTTGTGATTAACTGTAAATGATAGGTCGTAATTGGAGCCTTCGTGGCCCGGGCGGCAGCGCGCCAGGCTCTCACCGTTGGGTTCCGTGGTTCAAATCCCGGTCACACAATTTGAGATTTGTGCTGGACAAAGCGGAGGTGGGACAGACTTTTCTTCGGGTGCTCCGGTTTTCATTGTCATCATTCATTCCAGAAACACTCTCCAATATCATTTCATTTCATCTGACAGTCATTAATCATTTCCCCAGGGGAGTGAGACGGGCTTCGGCAGCAGGCACAATTCCTATCCTCGCCGCTAGATGGGGGCTTCATTCTTCCATCCCTGACCTGGTCGAATGACTGGAAACAGGCCGTGGATTTTCAGTAGTTCAGTGAATTTAGTGGATAGTAAAACACGCTACCTCTCTGGATAGTAATGTTAGTTTAAGGAACCTGATAACTCACTACAATATAAATTGAACAGGAGTGTTTATCGTAGAGTCAGAATCAATTCGATAGGAGAGGGCGGGAGGCGGGGTATTCATACTGGAGAAGGAAGAATTTGTAAGCTAACATAAAAAAGTTAAGGATGAGAAACATGAGATTCTAGGTGTAAGGCTCATTTCTAAATATAATAGGCAACTTGACGTTTTTGGCATGGACAGACTTGGAAAGTATGACGCTGACACTGACGCAGGATTATTTAAATAATCATAATAATGTTATTTGCTTTACGTCCCACCAACTACTTTTCACGGTTTTCGGAGACGCCGAGGTGCCGGAATTTAGTCCCGCATGAGTTATTTCACGTGCCAGTAAATCTACCGACACGAGGCTGTCGTATTTGAGCACCTTCAAATACCACCGGATCGAACCTGCCAAATTGGGGTCAGAAGGCTAGTGCCTCAACCGTCTGAGCCACTCGGCCCGGCACCAGGATTATTTAATAAGGTAATCAGGTATGTGGGAAATGATACTGAAAGGAACATGATTGTAACGGATAATCTCATTTTACCAAATTAACCAAGTGTTTCTGCGAATGGCAGAAATCCTGAACAACAAACGGTAAATATTTCAATCTGAGAAGGACAGCTGAATCAGGAAGTGATCAATCAATCAATCAATCAATCAATCAATCAATCAATCAATCAATTAATCGATCGATCGATCAATCAATCATACAATCGATCAATCGATCGATCGATCAATCATCCAATCAACAATGGTCTGCATTTAGGGCAGTCATCCAGGTGGCAGATTCCCTATCAGTTGGGACTTTATTGAACATTTCCCTTGATAATTGATTCCAATCCCCCACTCCTCATCCTATAAATGAATAGGCCTATGTTCCCCAATCTTTCCTCCTGAATTCCAACTGCGGTCTTGCCAGACGTTTACGCCCTCTGCTTTACATCCTTACTGAAACCCCTAAATACTCTCATAGTCATGTGAAGCGATCGGTAACCGTTCTTAACAACCTCGTTAATATGATTACCCCAATGAAGGTCGTGCCTTATATTAACACCTAGGTACTTGGTGTTCACTATGTGGTAGGGCCCTAGACCTACTAACACCCCATCAATTCAACCAACCAACCAACCAACCAACCAACCAACCAACCAACCAACCAACCAACCAACCAACCAACCAACCAACCAACCAACCAACCAACCAACCAACCAACCAACCAACCAACCAACCAACCAGATAGAGGAAATCATAGTATAGACGTGGTGCTGATAAAAGCAGACGATCTCTAGAGAGAAACTAAAGTGATAGATGGTAGCCTATACAATAAGTGATCACGATGCTGTTTTTCGTCACAGTTAAATTTAAATATGGTAGAAAGGAACGTTATTAAAGTAGACTATTCGACAGTACCATATGGATGATAAGGCAAGCATGAGGGAGTTTAAAAAATGTAATATTATGATAAGTGCAAAATGGTAAATAAAAAGATAAACAGCCAATGGGATGGGTTTAAGGCAATTGCCGAGGAGTGAGAAAACAGGTAAGTTTAAAAATGGTAAGGAATGGCAAAGTTCCACGTTATTATAAAAGAGAAATCAAGAAATTAAGGAGGAAGTGCAGGTTGCAAAGATTTTCAGTTAGATAGGAATGGTTGAGGATTTAAGGAGAAAATGAAAGAACATAAGCCTTGCACTATTTAGCGAAGAAGTCAGCTAAGAATAACATGATGGCAAGCATTGCTGAATTTGTGAAAAATAGAAGGGGATGTATAGATATGTTACATTAAGACATAAACGGGTTCTAGGAAAGACATTCCGCAAATTATAAATGACCGAGGTGAGTGTAATATATGAGGATTTAAGGTCGAAGTATTTATTCAGCAGTATGTAAAGCTACCTAGTTTGATATAAGGTTAATATACTGTTACAAGAGGTGAATAATACCAGTAAAGTACCGTCATTTACCTATGATAATAAATATATTTGAATAGCTAACTAAAGAAATGCAACAAGTCCACAAATCTTGATTATACAGGAATGACAAAAAACTGTTTTGACACTTTATTTTCAAACTCATGTTTTACATTTTTCTAGTTATTCAGCGGCTAGCATGGGTCTAAAGGATATACGCATATTTGTTATGTATTTGTTGATAAGCGTAGAACATTTTTTTTTCATGGACATGATCCCTTTTTGTGGTAAATGAGGTTTAAAAATGAAAAAGACTTGCTAAAATCTTGAAAAATGCTTCATTTATGCAACACTATTGTCATAATGCTATTTTGTTTTTTTAATATCATAATAACTGATGCACAGTACTACTTAAGAGCTTCGTTTATTCAGTTGGTTGATCTTCTTTAATGGACACAGTAGTTACTGGCCATGACGTTATTTCATTCCAAAATCGGAGCTTTTCAACCGGAATATAAACCAAAGTTTTCTTTATATCCACAATGTTTGAGTGGTTGATGGGTAATGCAGCTGAATAGGCTTTATTAGTTGGTAGTTCCAAGTCCCCCATAGTATTTTGTTAGTGAAACATATCACTTGTCAATTCAGCAATGTGCATACTGCATTCAGTCTCCTCTGGTTCCTCAGAAGAAACTGATATCTCACGGTATTTTGAGATTGAAAACGTTATTTTGTTAGATTTTACTACATTTTCCAAATAAGAGTCGTTGCTTAAGCATGTTATCTTGTAAATATTGGGCCACCAAGCCCAATAGTCAATGAAATCTTCAAATGACACTTTCTTCACAGTAAACTTTCAAGGAATTTTTGAGGAAGTGTTAATCAGATCAATTACTTCATCATTTTCATAATATCTCTCTACTTTTCTTAGTTTTTCCTTATAATTCCACAGTCACGGTCATTAGGCATAAACGAATGTCCCCTAACAGGAAACACCGAATTTATTTTGTCAAATCTCTTAGTTTCACAAACAGCCATCATAAGTCTAAAAAACATGTGGTTCTTGTTTTGAACAGCAAAATTGTCACCAAAAAGGTGCAAAGTTTTCAATTCATCTGAAATTTTGTTTTGTGTATACAACATAAGCATAGAGCATACCGTACTTCATTTGAACCTTTAAGCTTGGCAGAAATATTGAGAGAAAATGGAATCATTTATCAGCTGAGAATTGCTACCACTTGCGCCACTGGTGTTTAGAACAATAAACAGTGCTTTATAACTATTGTTTACAGCAGAAGAGGAACAAGTCCCGGACGTGTTTCCTATCTGCAGTATAAGCAAAATTCAAACTGTTGCCATACCTATAAAAACGATGGCAGACATTCCCTTTTCCCTTGTGCTGAAAAGTGAATTTGTGAATTTTAAGGACTATTTGCCTTTCTACAGTTAGCAGTTAATTTACAAAAAGATACAAAAGTTTAAAACTAGAAAAGCAGCTGGAATTGATAAGAATTCTGGGGTTGGTATCTAGTACCATATCTGAAGTACATATTGTAACCGTTAACGACACTGTCAATAGCATATCGTGATACCCTGTGACAGTAATATGCCGTTTTCCTCGTCATTCTGTGATAATTAGTGGCATAACTAGCATATTTTGCACTTTACGGGATACGAGCGACTCGCTGCTGGCTCAAGAGGAGAGAGTCTCATTGCGCGCACTTAGCAAAACAGGTCATGCGCCAGTCGCACTTGGAAATCTTCTCTCCCTTGTGGGAATGAGTAAGAAGAGGCAAATACCACGTGGCAGTCAGTGGGCTGTCTTTAATTAAGTTGTGTTAACCCATGAAAACATGATTCCCTGTGTATTTACCCGCATATTCATTGATGCCAACTGAGAACCTTCATTTGTTAATAATAATAATAACATGGATTCTGAAATATCAACGAATATTTACAAGTAAGAGCTCGCCAAAATCAGGGAATTGTATGTTTAATTATGACATCAAGATGTATTCCACTTACTTAACATATCATCAATTACGTGATGCATAAGGGTGCGGCAAAGTACGAAAAGACGTCACGAGTCTGGCCGTCCGAGCCTAAGCTAGAATTTTTCAAGGCGTAGTGTCATCTACCAGAAAAATACCAGGTGACGCTTTGACGATTCTGATTAGACCTACGATCCGATCCGGATGAGATTCGGTCAGTGGACTATAGAAGAATGGAGCTATCTTTTGATACCTCAATCAACTTAGAGAAATGGGTAATAGCGGACCGATGTGTGAGAAGGCGTATTTAGCCCGCTCCATCAACTCTAGCCCTCTTCACATATAAAAGAAATTGCTTCGAGAGCTAGATGTCCATTATTTTCAGTATTTTTCTATCGTTCAGATGTACAATCAGTCTTACGGTCAGTGCGGTTGTCCAATATGTTCATCGTATTGTGCAGTGCAAGTGTTTGTTGTAAAATAAGGTGTAAAGTATCGGCCTGAGTAAGTTCTTCATGCGCCACGAATTGCACATTGTTCATTTATTGTGAGGTTTTGTATTGTGTTGCAATCACCAAAGTGAGTGAAGCCGGTATTATTTGCCTACAATGAGCCGTGTAGCAACTTGTCGACATTTATTTATGTACAAATAAATGTGTACATGACATAATTAAAGCACGATAAAATGAAGTGCCGTGAAGCGTAGTTAAAGTCACGATAATAGAGTCGGGAAGAGAACTTGATAAGAAAAATAGTGGCTTATTTGTGATAATAATAATAATAATAATAATAATAATAATAATAATAATAATAATAATTATAATAATTGGGCAGCGTCTGCCGAATACGTAAATGCAGTGAGTAACTTGCCTTACGTGTAGAAGTGCCGTAAATTAGGCCACGTCAGATCATTACCACTCGGAGTGTTATATTAAATAAACTCTGTATATCTAGAAACAGTGCCAGTGTGTACGTGATACTTCATATCTAGCTGAGTGTTAGTAACTGTTTATGCTAATGAGATGATTAGGGTAACGAGCTGCAGAACAATATCGTTACTAGATTAGCACACTCAAGTTTATGAGTGATTCTAATCGCATCAGGTTGTAGCACGTGTCACACAATTAACGCAGCTATAATCAAGTTATTTCCTCATTTTCATATGTGAACGAGTGAGATCATCGACCCTGGAAGAGTCTACAAGCTGTTTGTCTGTGCCTCATGCCAGCGCGTCAGGAATTTTATAGACCTTCAAACGCCTGGTGAAGATCTGCAGCATGGACGTGTACATCAAGGAGGTAAACGTAGGATCCTGCGCCACTGAAGACGTCGTGATGATAGCTTAATTTCTTATGGATGTGCCAACCTGAGGAAGAATGGTCATAATGCAGAATCGATAAATACACTTCAAAATTCCAAGTTTGAAAGTCATAATTTCCCCAAATGTAAATAAGTAATTTTGCATGCTAATTAGGCAGAATATGAATAATTATCACAAGCTATTTCAAAGGGATTGTAGTTTTCTAGTTTATTATTATAGGGATTTTTCTTCTCTGGTTTGGAAACCAGCATCATTTTGTCCCTGGGAAAAATAATGCATGACGTAATTATAAGGTCTTAGTATTGATTTGTGTGTGAAGTATTGTAATGAATGGGAGTAATGTTCATTTAAATGATCTCAATTATCAACATGTTACTTGTTGTTATGAATCATCAGAATGTTCTTAGATTGCTTTTATGCTTCAAACGTAAGATAGGATATTCCCCCATATTACATATAAGACAACTGACCAAGAAGCTGAAGATATGGCAACGGGTGCAAATATGATATATTTAGATCACGAAGAATAGATTCTTCTGTAAATATGCGTGTGTTTGAGATGATAATGAAAATGAAATTGAATAGAGCCAGATGGTAATGAGGTAGCTTAGAGCTATACTGTAATGAGGCTGAATACAGCCGGATTTAATATTGAGGCTTTTGTAGGAACAGAGATATCCTTCCTTAAGTGTAATACGAAGGGCAGTATGGAATTGCCGTTATGTCTAGGGAAAGTTGTCAACTGAGAGTGCCTCGAAAGATATATGGTTCTGTGTCTGAGGGAAATTACTGCAAGGCAAAGCTTCACAAATACCTGGGACACTTTGCCGGCTATTTCTTTCTGACAAATCGCGACATAACATTCACGCGCAAATAATAGATTACCACCGCCGTGATAGAGGTGGTACTTCAGGAGATGAAGGAATTCCTCCCAATTTTTCTTTATTTATTTAGTTCGCCTTCGGAGTTTTGGCATGTACCCGATTGTCAGAAGACCATGTGTTCGATCCCATCCGACAGTGACGAACACCGTCCTTGTCGATGATCATGGAGGGACCACACCTTCCATACGCCTGTGTATATGTAAAAATGTATTATTCTGTGTTTAATTTCCAGATAAGTGTTCTTATATTCTTTTTGTACATAGTATTATGGTGTTGTTGTCAATGTGTTGTCCCACATGGTCCGCCTCGTTGGCTGAACGGTCAGCGTACTGGCCTTCGGTTCAGAGGGTCCCGGGTTCGATTCCCGGCCGGGTCTGGGATTTTAATCTTAATTGGTTAATTCCAATGGCACGGGGGCTGGGTGTATGTGTTGTCATCATCATCATCATTTCATCCTCATCATGACGCACAGGTCACCTACGGGAGTCAAATAGAAAGACCTGCACCTGGCGAGCCGAACCCGTTCTGGGATATCCCAGCACTAAAAGCCATACACTATTTTTTTTGTCCCACATGAACAACGTTGTCTTTGAATTGTCTTGTTAAATAAAGTTATTCATATCCCGGCGAAACATGCTCGTGTGATAATTGCATCATCGTAAACAATATTCAAATAGCGTTAATACGTAAGTTATGATATGACTTTCAAATAATTCGGAGGTGTGCTTATCATAATTAATTCAATGACTTAACCACATGATATCATGACACAATGAACTTCGAATTTATAAAAATGAATTCATGATAATGACAAAATACGTAATTGAGAATGTGCCTTTTTATTATGTAATTATTTATAAATTAATTAATGAGTGTTTAAAATAATGACTATTAACAAGTGAAGTGATAATAAGGGGGGCGCCTCTTAAGTGTTGTGTTATCTTATGCAGAATGCAAAATTTGGAAGTACAGATGAACATTAAGTTATCAATTTGAATCCATCATATATTTCCTTTTAGTGTTAAATTTTATGGTACAGTTTTATATACTGTAGATATTTTATGTATGTTATTTTCTTAGTTTAATAAAATTATATTCGAAAACATAGGATATCATTCTTCTGATATAGTAGTGACGCTGTATTCATCTTATATTTAGAACCCCTACTTCTAAATATTTCATATAATGCCCGCTTTTACGGACGGATCATCGGCCCATTTGCTCTAAAATCTAGTTGCGGTTACCATGAAATAGGGGTGATGGGACTTCGACTCCGGGGTTGTTCTTCGAAGATCTCATCGTACACATTCCATTCAACCACAGCTCTTCGAATTATTATTATTATTATTATTATTATTATTATTATTATTATTATTATTATTATTATTATTATTATTATACAATTCGCTGGGGCCATCAAGGACCACGTTAAGTCTTGTTGCATTTGACACTGAACTTGGCCTTCTTTAGAGCCCAAATTTCCCGTGTCTTCTCTTCGGTTGCCCGTCTCGGTTTAGCCCGTTCGTCAATATTTTCTTGCGGAAGAGATCTCTGTTAAGGGCGTCTTCAGCTGAGATATGTAGTATTTGCAGGTCTTCTTTGGTATTTCTAAACCAGGGAATTGTGGTTTTGGGGTTTGAATCAAAAAAGTGAAAGATTTCTTTAGTTAACTTTCTTCCGTCCATTCTTTTCAGATGACCGTAAAATCGTGCCCGTCTTTTGCTGATTGTGTCGGTAATTTTCTCTATTTTGCTGTAGACTTCCTTGTTGGATCTCTTTTGATGGATTCCATTTCTGTACTTTGATCCCAAGATTCCTCTCACAATTTTGCGTTCTCTTTTCTCCATTTCTTCAAGGAGTCCTTTATTAGCATTTAAGGACAGGGTTTCGGCTGCATATAGAACTACTGGCTTCAGAACCGTTTCATAGTGACGTATCTTGGTGTTTTGGGAAAGGCATTTTTTGTTGTAAATTGTGCGGGATGTTTGGTAGGCTATTTCCAGTTTGCGTAATCGCTCCTGAAGTGCTTCTTTGTCCAGTCCATTGTTCATGATGATCTCACCCAGGTATTTGAATTTGTCTACTCGGGTGATGTCCCCGTATTTTGTATGGAGTTTTGGTGGAGCCTCTTTGATGTTAGTCATTACTTCTGTTTCGTCAAACGATATCTGCAAACCAGTTTGTTCGGCAATTTCCTTTAAAATTTCAACTTGAGCTCTAGCGGTTTCTATGTCGGTTGAGAGAACAGCAATATCATCGGCAAATGCTAAGCAGTGTGTTGCGATCCCCTTGGATTTGGTTCCTATTCTCAATGGACTGTAGTTGGTTTCCTGTAATCTCACTCGCAAGGTTCTGATGATCTTTTCAAAAACACAGTTGAAGAGTATCGGGGATAGCCCATCACCTTGTCGGACTCCTGTTTTGATGTCAAAGGAATGCGAGAGACATCCGTGGAACTTCACCTTGGATTTTGTATCGGTCAGGGTGGCTCTAATTAATGCCAGCAGTTTCAAATCAACTCCAAATTCATTTAAGATGTTTAGCAGGACTTCCCGGTCAATGGAGTCGTACGCTTTCTTAAAGTCCACAAAGACAGACACATACTGCTTGGACCTTAGTGTACAATATCTGCTGATCGTTTTGAGATTTTGGATCTGTTCAGCTGTTGAGCGATCTTTTCTGAACCCTCCTTGGTATTCACCTATTTGATTTTCGACTTGTGCTTCCAAACGCTCCAGGATGGCAAGTGATAGAATTTTGTAAGTCACGGGTAGCAAAGATATTCCTCTGTAGTTGTTGATGTTCTTCATGCTGCCTTTCTTGTGTAATGGATGGACCAAAGCTATTTTCCAATCTTCGGGTAGGGTCTCCTTGTTCCAAATTTCTTCTATTTGCTTTTGAAAGATATCAAGTGATTCCTCTTCGGCATATTTCCATAGTTCTGCTACTACTGAGTCTTCCCCCGGCGCTTTGTTATTTTTGAGACAGGCAATGTGGCGCTTGATTTCATCTCTGTCGGGTGGTCTGGAATCTGGGTACCTGAGTAAGGGTTCCTTGGTCTCGATGGGGCTTTGCGGTTTAGAGCAATTAAGTAAATTCTTGAAGTAATCTGCCAGAATGCTGCAATTTTCTTCATTTGACGTCGCCAGTGTGCCGTCCTTTCGCTCAAAGCATAGAGATGGTGGTTTATAGCCAGTGAGTTTGCGTTTGAAGGCTCTGTAGTACTCTCTGCTTTCATTCTTCCTAAAGTTTTGTTCTATCTTTTCAATGAGAGATTTTTCGTATTTACGTTTCTCAGTTCTGAACACCCTAGCTGCTTGGGCACGTTGGGTTTTGTAGGTTTGCCAATCATTTTCTGATTTCGTAGAGTAGTACTGTTTCCACGCATTAAGTCTTTCTTGGAGGACTGATTCGCAGGTACTATTCCACCAGGCATGCTTTTTGCTTCTCTTGATTTCTGCAACATCTTTGGCGGCCTCAACAAGAAGACTTTTGGCGTTTTTAAAGTCACAGTCATTTGGTCTAGCCTTCTCCTGGAACTCCTCGACCCTTTGGCGAAGTTTATCATTGTCGAAGCGTGTGATCTGTTTGGTTGTCTTCCTTGTATTTGCGGGAATTGGTTTGAATTTGATAAGAGACATATAATGTACTGAGGCCACATTGATGCCTTTCTTTACCTTGACATTCACAATCTCAGGGCTGTTTCTCCTGGAGATTGCAACATGATCAATTTGGAACTCTCCGAGAGCTTGGACGGGAGAACGCCAAGTCATTTGCTTTCTGGGTAGATGGCGAAAGTGGGTCGACATGACCTGCAGGTTGTGATTTTCGCAAATGGACACCAGTCTTTTGCCGTTGGGATTGGTTCTTTTGTGAGCAGGGTAATTACCTATAACTTTATTGTACTTCTGTTCACGACCTAGTTGGGCATTGAAGTCACCCAAAAGAAGCTTGACACGGTGTTTGGGGATTTTGTTCAATTTTTCATCCAGTAGGTCCCAGAAATTTTCAGCTTCGTCTGGACCAGACTTGTTCTTATCGTTTGTAGGAGCATGTGCGTTAACTTGGGCGTAGGTTTTGTTTGTGCATTTCATTGTGAGTATAGACAATCTGTCATTCACAGGCTCGAAATTTGCAACCGATTTAAGGATCTTGGTTCTAACAGCAAACGCGGTTCCAAACATCACAGCTCCATTGAGGATTCCTCTTTGCGCTTTGCTCTTGAAAAATCGGTAGCCTTCAGATTCAAAAATCTCTTCATCTGGGTACCTAGTTTCCTGTAGGGCCACTATGGATATCTGATTTTCGTGAAGAGCTTTGGTGAGGGTTTTCAGCTTGCCAGTTTTTGTAAGTGAATTTATGTTGAAAGTTGCTAGAAAGGTTTTAGATTTTGGCCTGAGTTTTTGACTCTTCGGGATACACCGAGACGCTCCGACTCGTCTCTTGCATGATGTCGAGTCTCCCCCAGAATCCGAACGAGACTCGTGCGCCGTGGAGTTCACGACGAGGGATTTATCCGAAGATTTACCCCCTGGGGTATGTTTCTTGAAATGTTGTACCATCATGCTTTTTGACTTGACTTTGCTTTGGACGGGTACCCATCCTTTTACAACTAGGGTTGTTAGCCCTAGAGGTTGCCTCAAGATGTTTTCTGGCTTCTGGTCATTTACCAGTCTTCGCCGTAACCCTGGCAAGGGACCAGTTTTTTTTTCACGGTGGTATTTTATTTCCCTACTACCCTCTGACTCAGCTGGCGGCAGAGCCAGCGAGCTTCCCCAATTCCAATGGGACGCGCCCGATGGAGGTAACTGGTAAATCCCCACACGGGTATTATTATTATTATTATTATTATTATTATTATTATTATTATTATTATTATTATTATTATTATTATTATTATTATTATTATTATTATTATTATTATTATTATTTATGCACTGAAGCCCTGGACAAGTGCAATATTAGATTACTGTTTGCATGAAGGAGCTGTACCAAATTAATGCGGAGTTCCATTCGTATAAGCCCCAGTGTACAAAGGAAAGTCGGGATAGACTAGACATAAAGGGGATAATTACAGCCCAGTCAGCTTGGCATGTGTTGCATGACCCAGCATTTGCCTGGTGTAAAAATAGTAAACTATGGAAAATCACCTTCAGGGCCGCCGACAATGGGGTTCGAACCAGCTACCTCCCGAATGCAAGCTTACAGCTACGTGACCCAAACCGCGAAGTCACTCGCTCAGTAAAAAATAACACAGTATTGTAAGAACATGCAAATATATTAATTACTGATCCTGAACTCGAAAGTTAACGGGAGTAAATGCGATTGTAAAATGAAATATTAACAGCAAATATATTATTCAACCTGAAATACAAAGGCGCTCTTCCTTTAAAACATCGTAAGGTCATGTCGAGTTCCCGGAATGCTCCCGATTTACACTCAGCCATTCTGCTGTACGCCTGTCAGTCTTTGTTGGGCTCTCCTCCACGACTGGTTATCGACCGACCTCCACAACTTCGGCTCAACTCAGAGAGTGAGGACAATCGCTGGACAAGTATGGCAGTGTCAATGCGAATTTAGTTTAATAATAATAATAATAATAATAATAATAATAATAATAATAATAATAATAATAATAATAATAATAATAATAATTATAATAATAATAATAATAATAATAATAACCCGTGTGGGGATTTACCGGCTACCTCCATCGGGCGCGTCCCATTGGAATTGGGGAAGCTCGCTGGCTCTGCCGCCAGCTGAGTCAGAGGGTAGTAGGGAAATAAAATACCACCGTGAAAAAAAACTGGTCCCTTGCCAGGGTTACGGCGAAGACTGGTAAATGACCAGAAGCCAGAAAACATCTTGAGGCAACCTCTAGGGCTAACAACCCTAGTTATAAAAGGATGGGTACCCGTCCAAAGCAAAGTCAAGTCAAAAAGCATGATGGCACAACATTTCAAGAAACATACCCCAGGGGGTAAATCTTCGGATAAATCCCAGGTCGTGAACGCCACGGCGCACGAGTCTCGTTCGGATTCTGGGGGAGACTCGACATCATGCAAGAGACGAGTCGGAGCGTCTCGGTGTATCCCGAAGAGTCAAAAACTCAGGCCAAAATCTAAAACCTTTCTAGCAACTTTCAACATAAATTCACTTACAAAAACTGGCAAGCTGAAAACCCTCACCAAAGCTCTTCACGAAAATCAGATATCCATAGTGGCCCTACAGGAAACTAGGTACCCAGATGAAGAGATTTTTGAATCTGAAGGCTACCGATTTTTCAAGAGCATAGCGCAAAGAGGAATCCTCAATGGAGCTGTGATGCTTGGAACCGCGTTTGCTGTTAGAACCAAGATCCTTAAATCGGTTGCAAATTTCGAACCTGTGAATGACAGATTGTCTATACTCACAATGAAATGCGCGAACAAAACCTACGCCCTAGTTAACGCACATGCTCCTACAAACGATAAGAACAAGTCTGATCTAGACGAAGTTGATAATTTCTGGGACCTACTGGATGAAAAATTGAACAAAATCCCCAAACACCATGTCAAGCTTCTTTTGGGTGACTTCAATGCCCAACTAGGTCGTGAGCAGAAGTACAAGAAAGTTATAGGAAATTACCCTGCTCACAAAAGAACCAATCCCAACGGCAAAAGACTGGTGTCCATTTGCGAAAATCACAACCTGCAGGTCATGTCGACCCACTTTCGCCATCTACCCAGAAAGCAAATGACTTGGCGTTCTCCCGTCCAAGCTCTCGGAGAGTTCCAAATTGATCATGTTGCAATCTCCAGGAGAAACAGCCCTGAGATTGTGAATGTCAAGGTAAAGAAAGGCATCAATGTGGCCTCAGTACATTATATGTCTCTTATCAAATTCAAACCAATTCCCGCAAATACAAGGAAGACAACCAAACAGATCACACGCTTCGACAATGATAAACTTCGGCAAAGGGTCGAGGAGTTCCAGGAGAAGGCTAGACCAAATGACTGTGACTTTAAAAACGCCAAAAGTCTTCTTGTTGAGGCCGCCAAAGACGTTGCAGAAATCAAGAGAAGCAAAAGGCATGCCTGGTGGAATAGTACCTGCGAATCAGTCCTCCAAGAAAGACTTAATGCGTGGAAACAGTACTACTCTACGAAATCAGAAAATGATTGGCAAACCTACAAAACCCAACGTGCCCAAGCAGCTAGGGTGTTCAGAACTGAGAAACGTAAATACGAAAAATCTCTCATTGAAAAGATAGAACAAAACTTTAGGAAGAATGAAAGCAGAGAGTACTACAGAGCCTTCAAACGCAAACTCACTGGCTATAAACCACCATCTCTATGCTTTGAGCGAAAGGACGGCACACTGGCGACGTCAAATGAAGAAAATTGCAGCATTCTGGCAGATTACTTCAAGAATTTACTTAATTGCTCTAAACCGCAAAGCCCCATCGAGACCAAGGAACCCTTACTCAGGTACCCAGATTCCAGACCACCCGACAGAGATGAAATCAAGCGCCACATTGCCTGTCTCAAAAATAACAAAGCGCCGGGGGAAGACTCAGTAGTAGCAGAACTATGGAAATATGCCGAAGAGGAATCACTTGATATCTTTCAAAAGCAAATAGAAGAAATTTGGAACAAGGAGACCCTACCCGAAGATTGGAAAATAGCTTTGGTCCATCCATTACACAAGAAAGGCAGCATGAAGAACATCAACAACTACAGAGGAATATCTTTGCTACCCGTGACTTACAAAATTCTATCACTTGCCATCCTGGAGCGTTTGGAAGCACAAGTCGAAAATCAAATAGGTGAATACCAAGGAGGGTTCAGAAAAGATCGCTCAACAGCTGAACAGATCCAAAATCTCAAAACGATCAGCAGATATTGTACACTAAGGTCCAAGCAGTATGTGTCTGTCTTTGTGGACTTTAAGAAAGCGTACGACTCCATTGACCGGGAAGTCCTGCTAAACATCTTAAATGAATTTGGAGTTGATTTGAAACTGCTGGCATTAATTAGAGCCACCCTGACCGATACAAAATCCAAGGTGAAGTTCCACGGATGTCTCTCGCATTCCTTTGACATCAAAACAGGAGTCCGACAAGGTGATGGGCTATCCCCGATACTCTTCAACTGTGTTTTTGAAAAGATCATCAGAACCTTGCGAGTGAGATTACAGGAAACCAACTACAGTCCATTGAGAATAGGAACCAAATCCAAGGGGATCGCAACACACTGCTTAGCATTTGCCGATGATATTGCTGTTCTCTCAACCGACATAGAAACCGCTAGAGCTCAAGTTGAAATTTTAAAGGAAATTGCCGAACAAACTGGTTTGCAGATATCGTTTGACGAAACAGAAGTAATGACTAACATCAAAGAGGCTCCACCAAAACTCCATACAAAATACGGGGACATCACCCGAGTAGACAAATTCAAATACCTGGGTGAGATCATCATGAACAATGGACTGGACAAAGAAGCACTTCTGGAGCGATTACGCAAACTGGAAATAGCCTACCAAACATCCCGCACAATCTACAACAAAAAATGCCTTTCCCAAAACACCAAGATACGTCACTATGAAACGGTTCTGAAGCCAGTAGTTCTATATGCAGCCGAAACTCTGTCTCTAAATGCCACAAAGGACTCCTTGAAGAAATGGAGAAAAGAGAACGCAAAATTGTGAGAGGAATCTTGGGATCAAAGTACAGAAATGGAATCCATCAAAAGTGATCCAACAAGGATGTCTACAGCAAAATAGAGAAAATTACCGACACAATCAGAAAAAGACGGGCACGATTTTATGGTCATCTGAAAAGAATGGACAGAAGAAAGTTAACTAAAGAAATCTTTCACTTTTTTGATTCAAACCCCAAAACCACAATTCCCTGGTTTAGAAATACCAAAGAAGACCTGCAAATACTACATATCTCAGCTGAAGACGCCTTTAACAGAGATCTCTTCCGCAAGAAAATATTGACGAACGGGCTAAACCGAGACGAGCAACCGAAGAGAAGGCACGGTGCCCCTTGGACAGAGGAGCGTAAGCAGGCCCACTCACAAAGAATGAGGGAAATTTGGGCTCTAAAGAAGGCCAAGTTCAGTGTCAAATGCAACAAGACTTAACGTGGTCCTTGATGGCCCCAGCGAGTTATATATAATAATAATAATAATAATAATAATAATAATAATAATAATAATAATAATAATAATAATAATAATAATAATAATAATAATAATAATAATAATAATAATAATAATAATAATAATAATAATAATAACGTATATATATATATTCATTATAGTAAGTTATGTCTTGAATCATTCAGTCTGCATGCGTCTATGAGTTAACTAAGTACTTCCACATTCCTCTATTTGCAACTAGCTCTGTGGCTTTTTAGTTCAACACCTCTTTACAATACATCATAAAAAACAATGGGAAAGTACAAAATAAAAGTAATTGGGCTCAATTACAGTTATCTGAGAAAAAGTGGACTCAATTAGAAATTACTAATTACTTTTATAAAAGGTAATCAGAAAATTACAATTACTTCACAGAACGCGAGTCTGTACGGAATCAGTGATATTTTTTCACATAGAGATGGAATGATACCAAAGTTTGCAAGGAAAAATACATTACTCTATTTTGTATTATTTAGCATAGAGACTTTAAGTGGCTATTATCACTAGATGAGACAAATCAGACTTTCAAAATTATTGCTCAAAGCAAAATTGAATTGCCACTTTCCTGTTTGCATAATTTTCAGGGAAACTAATTCAAAATATTTATTCAAGTAGTGAAATGGAATTGCTTTAAAGTCTTCACCGTTACATGTTTATTCCGGCTCCATTCTCGACCACGTATACACTGTGGGTGTCAGCGGTAGGGTAACATCTACGGTATCCCCTGCCTGTCGTTATAGGCCACTAAAAGGGAGACCGAGGACTCTTAACTTGGGAGCGTGGGTTGGCGACCACGGCTTCGCTGGTGAGTCTGGCACTGTTTCCACTTACAAGTGTCAGTGTCCCCCGTCAACTATCGCTCTTTCCCGACCTCGACGATATTAGGTTTTCGAGGCCTAGGTAGTCCTTCGTGGCCCTTCCCTTTCTTTTGCCGATAACGAACCTCCTCCATTTTCCTTGTGATTAGTGTTAGTAAAGGATGGTTGCCCAGTTGTACTTCTTCTTTAAGCAATAATCACCACCACCATTCTATCACGTAATACACGATCATCTAAATCTCAACCAGTAATAACAACAAAGCGTCATTAAATGAAGGAGTACGCGACGTACGCTGGAATTATACTTCTGGCACGACGCCTTGCGAGTGTTGGGAATATCGATTTTTAAAACTATTGATAGACTACCGATTGTGAAGCGTGACTATCGAATGAAAACTTAAGTTTTCATTCGGTTTGAAATTGATGAGAAAGTAGTAAAATACTTTTTGTAATGCGGGAGTAGGCTACTAGTAACCAGTAATAATTCATTTGCTAGTAATTATCCCACAAAGATCGAATACTGAAAAGTGGATTGTTGTATAATACTACCGATTTTTATAGGGTGTTTGTTTTGTTGCTAGTGATATAAGCGGAAATAGATAGACTAGTAACACACGTTACACAATGTTCGAGTGAAGTGATTGAAAACTGAAATGTCTGTCTGTCTATATCGGTCCCTCAATCCTGAGGATCGTGATCTCTGAAGATGTCTTTGTTGCATGTTTTATGCCATCCGTCCAACGTATAGGTGCTCGCCCACGCTCCCTCTTTCCAAGCACGTTTCCCAAGATTATGTGCTTTTCAATGCTTCCTTCTCCACGACGCATAATATGACCAAAGAATTGGAGAATCCTGTGTTGATATTTTGCCGATAACCTGGTACTGATTTTCAGCTCCTTGAGGATAGATTCGTTGGTTCGAAATGCTGTCCAAGGAATGCGAAGCACCACATCTCGAATGAGTTGATCTTGTTCAAATCTGAAGCTCGTGAAGTCCATGTTTCAGCACTATAGAAGAAGATAGAGAATACCAATGTCTGTACTAGCCTCATCTTTAGCTTTACAGAAGTGGAGCGATCCTTCCAAATATGAGCTAACTGAGACATGATGTTCTTAGCCATGGCAATTATTCTCCTGATCTCTATTTCACAGCTGTTGTTGATAGTTATAATGGCACCCAGGTACAGCATTTCTGAAACCATTTCCATTTCGCTGAAGGCACTGAGTTCCTTCAGCTTGCCAGGCCTATCAACTGCCATAATTTTTGTCTTTTGCATGTTGATCTGCAAACCCAAACTGATGCTCTCAGTTCTGACACGATCTAAAAGCTCTGTCATTTCTGCCTCATCCAATACAATCAATACAGTGCCATCTGCATATCGGAGATTCGATATATTTCTGCCACCAAGAGGAAATCCACCAGTCCATCTATCCAATGCAGTTCTCATGTACTCGCCATAAATATTAAAAAGCTGGGGTGAAAATATACAGCCTTGGCGAATGCCCCTTTGTGTCTTCAAGATTTCAGATATCTTGCCATTTATCCTGACAACTGCTGTGTTAGACTCATATAGATTCTTTATCAACCAGATAAGATGTTTTGGAACTCCCATTTCCAATAACACTTCCCAAAGTTTCTTCCATTGAACACAGTCAAAGGGTTTCCTATAGTCTAGAAAGCAAATGATCACAGGAAGCTGGAATTCTCTGCTCTTTTCGATTAGTTGTCGGATGTTCAGCAGCTGTTCTCTTGTGCCTTTTCCTTTGACGAAACCAGCTTGTTCAGGGGGAATCTGTGAATTAATATAATTTTGGAGTCTGTCTTTCAAGATATACAACATGATCTTGCTAGCATGTGAAATTAACGATAATGTCCTATAGTTATCACATTTCATTGTTGAGCCCTTTTTATGCAAGGGGATGAAAATGGATGTAACCCAGTCAGCTGGCCATTTGCCATTTCTCCATATTTTATTTCAAATGTCTGTGATAATTTGAGCACCAATATAGGTCGTCTCTTTCAGTAGTTCAGCTGTTATGTTGTCAGAACCCAAGTGCTTTGTGCGGTCGCAACGATGTAATTGCCCTTTTTATTTCCTGAAGTAAGATGTCTGGTTCTTGTTCAAAATCTCGCCATTCAATCATCGGCTGTACCGTCTCTTCTTTATACAACTCCTCACAGTACTGTTTCCATCTATGCAATACAATTTCAAAATCATGTATCCTATGACCATTAGAATCTTCTATGGACCATACACGAGGTTTGCATTTATCTGACAGCTGTTTTACTTTCCGGTATATATCTCGTGTCTCATTGTGATGGCCATGAGCTTCAATTTCTTCACAGATTCCTGACAGATACTTATGTTTGTCTGAGCGGCAATTACGTTGAGTTTGACGACAGAACTCAAAGTATCTATCTTGAATGTGCAAGCCTGTAACTTTCAGTTGTTTCCGCTGTTCTATGAGCTGCCACGTATGTTCACTGATCCAACAATTACGATGACTCTGTATTCATTGCAATGGTCACTATATTTTGTTTGAAGTCTTCCCATGTAGACCCTTCATCAGTACTGTGCTCCCTTGTAGTGTTCAAAAGAACATTTTGGATTTCCACACCAAAATTCCTCAAGTTTTCACCTTCTACCTTTTGCATTTTACAAGGTACACGGCGCATACCTCTGAGTTTCAACCTGAACATCATAAACAGTAGTTGGTGATCTGAGCCACAATCTGCACCAGGGTATGTTTTTGCATTGATGACAGAAGATTTCCAGCGATTGTTAACCAATATAAAATCAATCCGATTTCTATGAAGACCATCAGGGGAGCACCATGTATACAGTCGACGAATATGATGTTGAAAGAATGTGTTGGTTACATATAATTCACGTTCCATACAAAACTGTAGTAGCCCCTCTCCACTATCATTTCGCTTTCCAATGCCATAATGGCCCAAGATGTGTCTAAACTCACTCTCAGTGGTCGTTTCACCAATCTTTGCATTAAAGTCTCCAAGAACCACTGATATTTCCTTACTTGGGATATTCTTCATTACATCATCTAATTCTCCATTAAATTTCTCGATTTCTTCGCTCGAAACAGATGTAGGCGCATACACTTGAATGATATGGAGTTTACATGGTTCCGCCTTAAGTATTAAGTGGATGATTCTGTCATTAACATATGAACATCCACCCACTAGATTTGCCAAATGCGGAGGGATAATTACTGCAACGCCACTGGCGCTTTCATTATCTGGACCAGAAAGGAACACCGTATTACCCTTAGTGGTGTAGAAGAAGCCATTATCTTTCCAGTGTGTTTCAGATAGACCTAGCAAGTCTAGATTGTGATTTTCCATTTCCTTCCCAATGATCTGAAGTTTCCCAGGTTGCATGAGTCCCCTTACATTCCAAGTTGCTACTTTATTTTGGCGTCGAAGAGATGTTTTCTTTAAGATGTTACTCCTCCCAGTCGCAGATTTCCCACACAAGGCCTGGGAGTCTACCTTCATGTGCCCAGTCACCAATTTCACACCATTCAGCCTAGACCTGAGATGGCGCCGGGTGTCAACCGGATCGCTTGACGAATTCACTTCCAAATTAGCCATATCCATGAGAGATTCTTTTGGGAAGGTAGTGTGGTAGTTTCCCCTTGCTTTCCACACCCAAGTATCATGGGCGTTGATGCTGATTCAGCGACGCCCATAATAATCCAGTGATGAGCCGATCCAAAGTCATTCTTTTTACGCCTCAACGTGGTACTGATAGGTACTGCTGCCCTTTATCAGCGATGGATTCCAGTGGCATTTCCTCCACTGAGGGGACCATCACCCCACCTAAAGGAGCTCATCCGCCAAAAGCCGTTGGCACCCTTAGGGAGTCGGGTTATTTACCGCCGCCCAATACTCGGCTTTGAGTCTTGGCTATACGATCTACTCCATTACCGTAGCAGGGTCTATAAAATAAGATAAAAATTCCCGATTAAAGTAATTGTAGTCATTACGTTTCATTTTAAATAAAATACATTTTTGTATTCCTAACCACAAGTTAATGAATGCATGATCGTCTTTTCATAAAATAACAAATGTTAGGTAATTTCAGACGAAGGTTAGGTTTATACCTTATTGTAATGACACCCCATATTAAAGTAATGTGAACACAGCAAACAAAATAAAAAGACAACATATTTTCCTAGGACCAAGTATCTAATTCTCCATATATTAATTTTAAAATCATTCCATTCAATTAAGGTCAATGTTCAAACATTAGAGGCTCATAGTTAGTACATGGAAAGTATTTACAAAACTATAACATGATTATCTATTGATAAAGTGCACAATAATAAAAATTTCATTGATCATTATACAAATTTGAGTCAGTCCGTGAGGGAGGGGCGCAGGAATAAATCCAAACATATTATTATTCGCTTTATTATGTTGTGTTTACATCATAATTCGCGTCATTCAAGGGGTTCGTGTACTTGAGTCTGTTGTCAACTCTGTCTACTCCATGGCGAAAGAGGAGGCCGAATTCAGCGCCGACAAGTAAAACAATTGGAAATTGCGCTCCGAATGAAAAACAGAATGCAAACTGAAACAATCGGTTGTAACGGTACTTGACGACTATCGCATAATTCCG
The DNA here is from genome assembly GCF_040414725.1 of Anabrus simplex. NCBI lineage: Eukaryota > Metazoa > Arthropoda > Insecta > Orthoptera > Tettigoniidae > Anabrus > Anabrus simplex. The sequence goes on along the minus strand of NC_090267.1, from coordinate 397,126,874 downwards.
TAGTTTTCATTCGATTGTCCCGTCACTACTCTGAAGTTGCTAAGCTCTCGATGCGATATATATCGATTACTGGAATTTAACAATTACTAAAATTAACGATTGCAATTTTTTTACGAGTAAAAATTACATTTTGTGAAAAGTAATGATTACAAGTAAAAATGACTAAAAAAAGTAATCGTTACAAGTAACTCAATTAATTTTACTCAATTGCTTCCCAACTCTAACGATTAAACACTAATAATCGTCACGTTGGTCTCTCTGGGTCGGTCGACGGATGCAGAGTGGGTCTCGGCCCACAAGTGGCCACAGCTGGTTCGTGATACGACAGCGCTGCACTCTGACCGGCCAACCGAGCAGAAGAGTGGTGGCCACGGCTCTAGCGTGGTTCTACGCCTCTGTATTCAGGAGACGGAGAGGAGCTGGTCCCCACAGTCGGCCGTCCTGAGAATGGTTTTCCATGGTTTTCCATACTCCTGCTCTAAGGCGTTTGCCGGGACAGTTCCTAATAAAGGCCACGGCCGCCAACCCTCTCACCTTCTCCGCACATCTTCTTCCGGCACAAATCTCCTGGCCTCAGAGACGGTGGCACCGTCTAGGAGGCCCGCCTTCCCCTTCAGCGGAGGAATGCTATTTGCTCTACGTCGCACCGACACAGATAGGTCTTATGGCGACGATGGGATAGGGAAGGCCTAGGAATGGGAAGGAAGTGGTCGTGGCCTTAATTAAGGTACAGCCCTAGCATTTGCCTGGTGTGAAAATGGGAAACCACGGAAAACCATTTTCAGGGCTGCCGACAGTGGGATTCGAACCCACTATCTCCCGATTACTGGATACTGGCCGCACTTAAGCGACTGCAGCTATCGAGCTCGGTGCGGAGGAATGAAAACAAGTAGTAGTAGTAGTAGTAGTAGTAGTAGTAGTAGTAGTAGTAGTAGTAGTAGTAGTAGTAGTAGTAGTTGGTCTCTCTCTATTTATCTTACTCTCCATGGCTGAGTCCATTATTCTCTTAGGTAACCTGTCCATCTCCATTCACATTACATGACCCCACCACCGAAACTTGTTTATGTGTACAGCTTCATCCATTGGCTTTATTATGAACTGCCTGTTATCGCCGTAATTCATTAACTTGCATAAATAAAACATACATTATATCTTACGACACTTATTTAATTACACATTAAATACACAATATTGGCCACAGTGGGTAAATGCACTTGATAATGGAAAGTACGCCACGGTAGTTGGAGAAAAAAACTTTTTTCTCGAATATCCAAAGACGAAGCCCAACATAATATATGTTCATTGTGGGTCATTGCAGGCCAGAAAATAGTAGGTTCTATTTTGTCCTTTTTCGACTTTTTGGGCGTACTTTTTAGCCATTTTTAGGTTTTAACAGCTTTCCTTGCAATTTCACCTTCTTTCGACTACATTTTTACTGCCCATTATCAATTCAAATCATCATTGTTTCATTCATCACCTCTTATCTTTAGTAAATACATAAATTATATGTTTACAAGTTGCTTTACTTCACACCGACACAGATAGGTCTTATGGCGACGATGGGAGGGGAAAGGGCTAGGAATGGGAAGGAAGCAGCCGTGGCCTTAATGAAGGAACAGCCCCAGCATTTGCCTGGTGTAAAAATGGGAAACACGGAAAACCATCTTCACGGTAGCCGATAGTGGGGTTCGTACTCACTATCTCCCGGATGCACGCTCACAGCTGCGCGGCCCTAACCACATGGCCAACTCGCCCGGTAATACATATATATTTTTTAACTATGTCTGAAAAGGAAGAAAATGAAATGAAAAACGAAAGTAGTCCTTGAAAAACCACGGGTATCAAATGTATGTGCAAGATAAGTGAAATATTTAAAGAAGAACGTTTTCATCTGAGAGTTTTTGTAGAGGAAGAGCTCACTTCTTTCAAGTATGAACCCTTAACATCCGTTGATGATGAAAACCGACGATCATTTACACCTAAGAACCCGGAGACGACTATTGTGACATACTGCAAAGCCAACTGAGGTTAAGATTTCCGAATTCCAATTTCTGTAACCTTAGTGTGGTTAAGCCAAATATGATTCCAGTTATGCGGGTACTAATTTCAATTTCTTTCTCCAGGATGTCCATTGTAGGTTCGCTGAATTCATTCTAGGTGGAAAAATATTTCAATCAATCAATCAATCAATCAATCAATAAATCAATCAATCAATACTGATCTGCATTTAGGGCAGTCGCCCAGGTGGCAGGTTCGCTATCTGCTATTTTCCTAGCCTTTTCTTAAATGATTTCAAACAAATTGGAAATGTATTGAACATCCCCTTGGTAAGTTATTCCAATCTCTAAGTCCCCTTCCTATAAACGAATATTTTCCCCAAATTTGTCCTCTTGAATTCCAACCTTATCTTCATATTGTGATCTTTCCTACTTTAAAAGACGCCACTCAAACTTATTCGTCAACTAATGTCATTCCACGCCATCTCTCCGCTGACAGCTCGGAACACACCACTTAGTCGAGCAGCTCGTCTCCTTTCTACAAAGTCTTCCCAGCCCAAACTTTGCACCATTTTTGTAACGCTACTCTTTTGTCGGAAATCACCCAGAACAAATCGAGCTGCTTTTCTTTGGATTTTTTCCAGTTCTTGAATCAAGTAATCGTGGTGAGGGTCCCATACACTGGAATCATACTCTAGTTGGGGTCTTACCAGAGACTTATATGCCCTCTCCTTTACATCCTTACATTCTAAGTTCTGCAAGTGCTTTTTTAACAAACTTGGAATTCCTTTAAATTAATGTTAATCTAAAAATAGACATATATAAAGTCTGAAAGAAGAAGCATTTCACTCATATATTTTTGCACTGTATGTTGCATACCACCAGAATTTTGCATTTTTAAACACTATATTTCTTCATTGAATCATGGCACAAGATTTCAATCATCGAATTACCGCAACCACTGGTGTACGTGTAGTACAGTAAATACGTGAGCCGTCTGACGCTATAACTTAACTATAAAGAAGTTGAATCAGAAAACCTCGAATTCAGTGAAATGTCCAAGTTCTTTCAAATCATTTTTTAAGAAAATACTAGGTAAACAGTTCATAGAACATTTGCCACTTGGGCGACAGCACCAAATGCAGATCATTGATGATTGTGTGTACAGATATTTTCATCTAATTCTATATACTTATTTCATGGAGTTGTTACTGTGAGCGAAAGGCTTTGTAACATCGAAACTTGACGCGTGTCCGCAGGAGAAACCTGAATCAGAAAGCTAGATGACGCATAGGAAAGCAGTTCATAGAATGAAGACCAGATGGCAGCAGCGAGCATTGAGTGTTGCTGCTGTGGGTATCAGTTCACACTACATAGATGTAATAGGAACGGTGACTCTAATGGGCCGTGAATCGGATCGCTGTATCAATTCAGTAACGTAAACGGAATCAAGTGAATCGATTCAGTAAAATGAATCGAATATCCCATTACTAGAACCCAAGCATACCGTCTCTTATCCCTTCCCGTCCACCTAACTTCTGGGTGGGTGCCCTTCAAATGACTACACTGAAGGGTGCTGCCATCTGGGGCCTACGTGCAGGAGCGAGCATCAGGGTAGGACTAGCGAAGATTAGATGGACCCACGGTAGCTACCGTGGGTGGACCATGCTTCCCACTGTTGATAGAATTAAATTGCCTGATATGCCCTCATAACAAGCACCACACAGGCACTAACGCACAGAGTTTAGGTGCAGTAACTGCAATGAGTTGATCATTTCAACAAAAAGTACACATAAACACAAGCAATAAAAATATTTACAAATACTATTAACAGAAGGTACTAAATAGTTTGACTGTGTCCTCATCCATTATTATATGCAGTATGAAATTAAAGAAGAAATGAACTATCCACACACGCATCAGAGTTCTCAGTGCAAGTGACAAACACAACGCCCATCATTATACATAGGCCTATAATCTAAAACTGAACAAAAAGAAACAAATATTCACATGAAAAACACAATATTTTCAGTGCTAGCCACAAAGGTCCTCTTTAGTGTTCAACAGGTAACAGAATTAACTTCTGAATACAGTAGGTCATTTAAAAAGACCACTGTTCGTTCTGATGATAGTCACTCGTGCGAGTCCATCCTTCCCAGGGTGAACATTCTCCACCACAGCTAACCCAACAGCTTCCAGCAACTATAGTTTCTCCTTGGAACAGGGTCGTTTTTTCCTCTGCTGCAGTGAATTTAGGTAGTCGGCAGACCACTCCTTCCACAACTGCTGCTGCATTGACTGGTACGCTGCGATCGAGACAATCTGTTTATGGGAAGGTCAGTAATGTCAGGATCGTTGTAAGGGGGGCACCAATTAGGAAATGAGAAGGTGATAAATAATTAAGGCCATTAGGGTCATTGTATAAGGCAGTTAACGGGCGGGAATTAAGATATGCTTCTATCGGCGCAGTAAGGGTACACAGCTCATCATGGACATGACAGCTGCTTCCCAAAGTCCGCCAAAGTGTGGAGAGCTGGAAGGTATACAGTGTTATGTGATGACTTCCATCGTCCTCATGGGCATTAGCCTACCATACAACCGCTGCTCAGACCGAAGACTGGCATGTACGAGTTGACGCATGGTCAGTGCGGCCGGTATTCTTGGTTTTCAAGACCGGAGTCGCATTCTCGCCATAAGACTGCTCCTCATTTATAATCACGTAGGTTTAGAGGACCTCGAACCAGCCCTCAGGTTCCGGTAAAAAAATCCCTAACCTGGCTGGGAATCGAACCTGGGACCACTGGGTAAAAGGCAATCACACTACTCCTTGCCCGCGGTGCCGGCGATCATGCCCGATAGCTGGTGCTATTCGGTGCTTCGATTGCCTGTTCGTAATATGGAAGAGTTCGACGAGCAGCTTTTAAGAATGTGGACAACATCATGAAATAACTTGCCATCATGGAAATCCAAATAAGGAAATTTGCCAGTAGCATCTCAAAAGAATTAAAAGTGAGAATATGAAAGAACTACCCTGTCGATTGAGCACAATTCATAAACAAACGAAACATATGAGCTGAAAGAAGCAGAACATGAATGACATGTTTCGGTTTATTACTTGAATCGGTTATTTGAGAAACCACACATGTCCATTTTCGGAAAAAATAGGTTTAGTGCATAGGCTATATGTTAAAAGTATATGTATTCCCATCTTACAGACAGAAACCATACATGTCCACCTCATTATAAGTGTTTTATTGGGAATATGAAAATTTTCTCCTGGCCTACTGTTAATACACAGGGCATATCTGAGGAACATGAATAACGGGCATTAACATGGAGGATGTACCTGAGTAACTGTAATAAGTGATATTATTAAGAAGGAAAATGTTCTGAATGTTTAATTTAATGTTGTTGTTCTTTCTTTCTTTCTTTCCCAATCTGTTTACCCTCCAGGGCCGGTTTTTCCCCCGGATTCAGCTCCAGTGCAGTGTCCTGGGGCGTGAGACTTTGGGTTGGGGATACAACTTGGGAGGAGGACCAGTACCTCGCTCAGGTGGCCTCACCTGCTATGCTGAATAGAGGTCTTGTGGAGGGATGGGAAGACTGGAAGGGACAGACAAGGAAGAGGGAAGAAAACGAACGTGGCCTTAATTAAGTACCATCTCGGCATTTGCCCAGAGGAGAAGTGGGAAACCACGGAAATCCACTTCGAGGATGGCTGAGGTGGATATTGAACCCACCACTACTCAGTTGACCTCTCGAGACTGAGTGGACCCCGTTCCAGCCCTCGTACCACTTTTCAAATTTCGTGGCAGAGCCGGGAATCGAACCCGGGCCTCCGGGGGTGGCAACTAATCACGCTAACCACTACATCACAGAGGGGGACTAACGTTGTTGTATGAAAATAAATTTTAAAATTAAACGTAATTACATAATTAAAGTGCAATTACATTTTTGTATACATTAAATAAACTCACTTGGTTGTTTTTTGTTTGCAAGAGTTTATTTATTTGAGAAATAACACATGTCCAGTAACTTTCAGTTTCCATAGGCCTATCACTCCTTTTTGATTTTTCAAAAATGGTCAGAATTATTACACAAGATCTGATAAATAATTGCTATAAAAACCAGTCACAAATTCCAAACCTTAGAAGCTATAGGCAGTTTTTTTTTCCACTTTTCTCACAACTATTCGTAGTGGACAAGTGTGCTTTCTCAAAAAAACCGATTCAATTGGATATCCTCGGACATTAGCGTAGCCAGCACCGACGGATGGTGGAGGTTATAGTTACAAAATGATTATAGAACATAATGAAGGTGCTTGTGCTGTGCGGTGTGCGCAGGCATGAGATAACTTGCGCAAGTGAATTATGTTGATATTCAGATTGCAGTACACGACAGAATCTTACATTAAAATACAGAACGAGAACAACACGATCAAGATCAACAGTTTTACAGTGAATGGCATGTTCAGATTACAGTCTAAAAATCAACTTTTGGAGCTTCTTATAAGTTAAATACAAGATATTTCTTGGTTTTAAAATTATATCTCTGTGAATGTTCAAAAGAGCCAACATACTGAAACCTTGAACTTACCATTCCGTGGCTGGTTGGCCACAGCTGCTGCAGTAGAGCAATATCAAACTCTTAAATCTTGGGGTCGTAGCGGGAACATTTCGGTCACGATCTTAACCAAACGATGGGGTTCAGAAGAGAGCCTAACTACTTGAAGGAGAAAATATGTGCTTACTAATTGTTATTGAATTATAAAAATGCCAAATATATATATTGTGTTATAAAATCATTCATCAAGAAATTTTTAATCCTTTAACGATTTAATGCAGTCACATTGCATTGCGTGATTTTTATCAATTACATTGATCGAAGAACTTTCTTCGGAGAAGAGTAGAAAATATCACAGATTAGTGGACAGCAAAAACTAGAAAAATGAAAAGAAAACCTATTGATCCAAACGATAACTGAGAATTAATCCACACGATCCGTGGAAAATCTGACCTTCAACAAAGAGAGTTCCAGATTTACATTTAATTAAGGTTATCCACCAGTTAAATACCCTGTCGGATAAGGGAACACCCGCCGAATGGACCCTTAATCGAACCAAATTGACTATCAGTTGCTTTGGATAGGTTGCGAGATACTACTGGAAAGCATGGTGTTCGCTACAAGTTAATAGCAGCAGTCATAATTTAAAATGAAATTGCACCATGTATTGTCATCTCGTGACACCCTTAAGTTATAGAATAATCCCGATGCTGAAACGTGCATCACCCAAACAAATGTTCAGAAGGAACCAAAAACAATTCGATCCGAGAGGATCTTACGTTACGTCGTTCTGAAGGAACAAAACGGCGAAATGCAGGAAACACTGATTTATCATGCATTTAGAAGAAATGCCAAACACTGAAGTTAAAGAAAAAGTGGTAAATCACTTGAAAAATATTCTTATAAAACCAACTTTCAGGTTATAAACGGTTACGTTAAGTTTAATAAAATTACAAGTCCACATGTTAAAATGAAATAAAACATACCAAAACAATCTAGGGAATTCTTTCCTTTACATCTGCAACTACCATTACAGATCCATCTACTTATTGTTTGTCCCAATAAACTAACTACAAGCTATTGATCGACCACAGTCAACTATTATAAAAATGAAAGAACGAAAAATTAAAAATAAACTATATATTCCCGGCTGACGAATCGAACCCGCATTCGTAACTCAAGTGTCACATAGATAAGCAAAGTGTCAACACGCACACTAACAAAGCATTCGGACGTCTGAACGACAAAACAATTAAGTCCGTAACTAAAATAAAATACTAAAGTTCAATGAACTCAAACGCGCATGGCAAACAGCAGTAAATATTCAATCACCATTAGCTAAGTATCCAATGTTGGACAACCCTCACGTTCATGCCACTAGTGGTTCCATAACCATATGTAAACACCTTCCAGCTGGTAAGGGCTGTGACGAAACATGGCCTCAATATTACTTTGCTAACACTCTTCGCATTGCATACACTACTGCAGACACTACCATCGTTCAAGTCACTTCGCAAAAACACCTAACCTAAGACTTGAATATATACAGACGACACCCCAAACCTATCGTCACCGGGCGAGTTGGCCGTGCGCGTAGAGGCGCGCGGCTGTGAGCTTGCATCCGGAAGATAGTAGGTTCGAATCCCACTATCGGCAGCCCTGAAAATGGTTTTCCGTGGTTTCCCATTTTCACACCAGGCAAATGCTGGGGCTGTACCTTAATTAAGGCCACGGCCGCTTCCTTCCAACTCCTAAGCCTTTCCTATCCCATCGTCGCCATAAGACCTATCTGTGTCGGTGCGACGTAAAGCCCCTAGCAAAAAAAAACCTATCGTCGGGCCTACCTAGTGTCTACACAACCTAACACTAACATTTATGTACACACACACCTTCCTAAACCTATCGTTGAGCGTAAATGGGGACGTCTACTCTTCCATATACTCCTACGATACGCGTAACGTCCTAAATCTATCGTCGAGAGGAAACTGGGATGTCTATGCATCCTCTAGAATGTCAGGCGAAATCGTAACTTCAAAAACACTCTTTGATATTTAGCTGGAAACCTTGTCGAAACTAAGCACGCAATGAATCTTTCCACAGAATGAACGCAAGTTTGAAAAATGCAACTAAGTCCCTATCTTGTCAATAAAACGTGAAATTGAAAATAAATAACACGTGACAAGCAATCCACAACTCAAACACGATCTCGACATACGCAATGGAGTTAATAAAAAAAATAATGAATTTCAGCACACGTCTAACATTACGTGAATATCGCCAACAGTAATCATCACCATTGCAAAAATCCACACTGTAATTCTTGGGGCGAGGCCCAAAATCGCCTACCATCTCACTATTCCAAATATTCATATCCATAAACTATCCAGTGAAGCGAAATTCAATGAAACTACACAGCCAAACTATCGCTTTAATAACGTCCAATATCTCATCCCACAATGTTTCCGAATTAATGATAATTTATCATCTCGTAATATATGAAATTTACTGAATGGAAATTTGTTATAACAGTCAAATAACACCAACCGTGTATTCAGAATGCCCTTCTATTCTTGAGATCGCGTACTATAATATTCATTATGCTGACTTTACATAAATCTTCATTTGGACTTAACTGCCAAGAGCTACAATTTTCTACAGAAATTGATTTTCACTGGGGGATCTTAACTTGAAATCATAATGTGCATCACAAAGTACTCACTTCGAACCAACCTTCACCCGGTCAACTGTTCCGAATTGCTAACGGAATCTCAATACAGCCTGTCTCAGAAATATCACATTTAATATACAGCCTGTCTCAAAAATTATTTGCCATCGACAAATATAGTCTGTCTCAAAAATTCATCTCCATCGCCTATCACGGCGGCATTACTCATGAAATACAGGCTTAATATGCCTTCAACATTTACACAAATATTATCTCAACATATCATTCCGGCACAATCCATTTCTTCCTCTTTGAAAACCTGTTCAAACCTCAATACTCCTGTGACGAACAATTTTATAAGGATCTATTCATTTATTTTTACTTCAACTTTTGGACCTCAAGAATACAACAACACACCGTGATTTCCTATATCACCGACATACACGGTGTCACAATAATTACCTTCCCACGAATAAATACAACTTTATCAGACTTCACTGGATTTCGAGACGAACGCGAATCTTACTCAATATATCTTTTAAATACATGTTTAACATAAAAAAGTTTTATCCTGTTGTAATTATTATTATTATTTTCGACAAAATTTTCTGAACTCATAGAATATTCGAAATTAATGCATTCACCACGACTACATTATCGTTATCACCTTCCTAACTTCACCCAATTTGAACAATATCTCAAAGAATGTTAACACATTATTTAAACTTCGCATTTTTACAGTTTCTCGACGTGAATTTTACTGCCCTGAAGAGTCTCACACGACGACCAGAAATATAACACATTCGCCTAATCATTATTTAATATTAATTCGACACAAGCACTGAAAAATGTTATTGGGACAAACAAATTCTATTCTACAGCATTAATACAAAATATAGACACAGACCTGTAATAGTAGTCATCCTGGAGATTCCGGCCACATTTAGCCAGCTGCCCTCGTATTTATCCGTTCATGACTACAATAGGCATCATCTTCTTTTATATATAACTTGAAATACACAGATTTTACACTCGCTATCAATTAATACCGCAAATGACGCACTTTCTTCGCGTTTTAACAAGCGACGAGCATCCTTCTGTACTGGCGACTGCCACTGTTTTCCCAGGACCCTGCTTTAGTTCACCCTCACGTTTATGTCAGGTGTTTCAACAGATAACAAAAATCAGACCTCACTGGCTCGCCTCCAGACTTGCTTTTGGCAATATCAAACACACACAATTGTAATACGGAGAGAAAATCAGCTACGTATTTTAAACAGATATATGTGCCTTCACAGTTTTCGTCGGCGGAAGCTCAGGAAAATTTCTATCACCTTCCATCTAATACTTTACTTGAACCATAGACACGAACATATAACAAGTTATTTTGAGAACTAAACCCCGCACTTTCTTGCAGACGAGCGACGTGGGTTTCACCATCCAGACCTTCAGATAGAATGAATAAAAGTAGGTGAGGGGATTTCTTTTATACCCTCTGAGAGGACGCCACCCTCACCATGAACCATGGTGGTGCAATCATCTAATTCCACATCCGCTGGACCAATTTTCTTGAAATTTATTTCACAAATTCAGACAGACTTATAATTCATTATGATGTTAATTTTATATATTTCCCATACTTACAACGGGCGTAATAAATTTATTTCTGACATGTAATTTCGCGGTCTTTCTTCAGAAAATGACCTCGACACGTGTCGCAAATCCGCGAGTACGACGCCAACTTTCCTCCAGGCTTAACTGCATTTATAATTACCCTGGGGATTCTATCTTCATGTAATATTTATTCATAATTTAGATACTTTATTCCTGGATTTACCATGTCGCCAAAATCTCTCGTTATAAAGGATTTTCCGAAATTGATAAATTAGTCAGTACTCGATGTCAACCGAAGTATCCCGGCATTTCACGAGATGGAGGCTCGCTTGGCACGGTAAGTTCTGTTCCTACGGGAGAGCGAGACTTGAAATAGAAACATGGCTACTCTCGAAAAAAGTTATTTGTAGATGTAATAAATATCTGGAATTATTTTTCATCGTAGAATTATGGGTTCAATACTGAGTCAATTTTCACTTGTTTATTGTCACCTTCTGTTTATTTTATTTTGTAAAAGTTTCATTGGGGGTTCTAACCCCCAGTAACCCCTCCCCCCCCCCACACATGAACATTAACACCTAATACGTCCAGCAGCATCCTCTTTTAGCTTCTGAGGCTAGTAATTTTGCTAACACATAGAAAGTTTTCTGTCCGCCTCTATGGTGTAGTGGTTAGCAAGATTATCTGCCACCCCTGGAGGTCCGGATTCGATTCCCGGCTCTGCCACGAAATTTGAAATGTGGTACGAGGGCTGGAACGGCGTCCACTCACTCAGCCTCGGGAGGTCAACTGAGTAGAGCCATCAGCTATCCTGGAAGTGGTTTTCCGTTGTTGCCCTCTTCCCCTCCAGGCAAATGTCGGAATAGTACCTAAGTTAATGTCACGCCTGCTTCCTTCCCTCTTCCTTGTCTATCCTTTCCAATCTTTACCAATCCGCCCCCCCCCCCCCCTCCCACCAGGCCCCTTTTCAACATATCAGGTGAGGCTTGGGCGAGGTTCTGGTCCTCGTCCCCAGTGGTATTCCCCGACCCAAAGTCTCACGCTCCAGGACACTGCCCTTGAGGCGATAGAGGTGGGATCCCTCGCTGAGTCCGAGGGAAAAACCAACACTGGAGGTTAAACAGATTAAGAAAGAAAGAAAGAAAGAAAGAAAGAAAGAAAGAAAGAAAGAAAGAAAGAAAGAAAGAAAGAAAGATAATAATGTTATTTGCTTTGCGTCCCACTAACTACTTTTACGGTTTTCGGAGACACCGAGGTGCCGGAATTTAGTCCGGCAGGAGTTCCGTAAGTGCCAGTAAATCTACCGACACGAGGCTGACGTATTTGAGCACCTTCAAATACCACCGGACTGAGCCAGGATCGAACCTGCCAAGTTGGGATCAGAAGGCCAGCGTTTCAACCGTCTGAGCCACTCAGCCCGACCAAAAAAAGAACGAAAGAAATTTAGGGAGATAATGGCCGTGGTCTAGGTATAACCCCAACATTTGTCTGGCATAAAAAAGGGAAACCACGAAAACTATCTTCAGGTCTGCCGACAGTGGTATTCGAACCTATCATCCCCTGAATGCAAGCTCGCACTTATCTCACTCGGTAGGTAGGCCTATCCTCTCTGTGCATCCAGTCAGATCTACTCGGCTATACTACATTACGACATTGTAATTCAATGTGGGCTATGCATGTATGTCCACTCCTTGGTCTCCTTTACCACCGATACGGGGTCAGGAATGAGGTTAGATTATATATTTTATGGCATGTTTTTACGCCCGGATGCCCACCCAGGGATCAACTAAATTTGAGAAGCTAATGCAGATGAAACGAATGACCGAGCGAATTGGCGATGGTGGGTTCGAATCCCACCATCGGAAGCCCTGAAGATGATTTTCCGTGGTTTCCCATTTTCACACCAGGCATATAAGGCAATAAGGGCACAGCTGCTACCATCCCAGTCCTATTAGTTTCGTGTCCTTGCGTCACCGAAAACCTTTGATTTGTTAGTGCGCCGTTAAACCACCAGAAAGAAAAAGAAATGAATCAAATTGGGTAACGAGGTGGAAGGATTCGGCGGTTGCATTTGCATGGAAGGGAAATTTGGAAAGCGTAGAAAATCATTAGAGTTCGAACCCACTTGCCTCCCGAACGCAAAGCTTCGATTCATAGCCGTAGCCTTTTAATACGCGCAGCTACTCCCGTTGGTGTCACTGTTAATCAATAAGGGTATTATTCCAACCCGGGCGCCAACATATTTCTAATATTATTTACAAGTAAGTGGAAATTAATACAATCTTATTGGAGAGCGTCTCAGAGGAGAGATGTGTTCATTGCGATGTCCAGGAACCAGGGAGTAAAGAATACAGGGAGATGCATTGGGACTCTGAGGGTGAAGCCCAATGACAGTGCTCTACATAGGGGGCGTGGTCGTAAATAGGCGCGAGAACGCATGCTCTTTTTTGATAGTCAAATCTATCACAGCTCATTGAAGTGAATACGGTGTACGGAAATTGTAATTGCGGGAATTTTCAGAAGCAAACACTGTACGTACGATACGCTGAAATGTAAACGAGATACTACTATTTAGTTGTAGCTCTTACAATGTCGTGTTGTGCATACGGTTGCAAGACTCGGAAATCCAGAAATATCCCTGAAATAACATTTCACAGGTAAGATTCTAAGTATGGCTTTTTACATGTAGTACAGTACATTATACTACCTCCATTGTATTTCGCAGTCTCAGAAGCACCGTCCACTTTTTGTAAGAATGTTTAGGTTAGACTTGTTTATCGTCAATTTTTCCTGATGTTTCTTGTTCATGAAGAAAGGAGAGCAGAGTGGATTAAGGCCATTAGAAGGGAAAATTGGATACCTTCTCCTTACACCACAATATGTTCAGCACATTTCAAACCGGAATTATTTGATCGGTCCATGAAGAAAGTTGTTTTGAAGGTGAATGCAGTACCTACTGTTTTTTTGCAGCGTTCCCTTCTTACCTACAGAATTAGAGCACTCCACGCCTAGGAAGTTTTTCATTTTCACACCCTTCGTGGCCCTTGTCTTCCTTTGGCCGATACCTTCATTTTTCGAAGTGTAGGGGCCCTTCCATTTTTCCTCCTAATTAGTGTTAATAGAGGATGATTGTCCAGTTGTACTTCCTGTACGGTAGAATAAGACCCACGGTAGGCCTATCCCCTGCCTGTCGTAAAAGTCCCTGGGGGACGTGGGGGTAGAAGGACAACACCCACGATATCCCCTGCTTCTCATAAGAGGCTACTGGAAGGGGTCAGTTTGGGAGCATGGATTGGCAACCACGGGGCCCTTAGCTGAATCGTGGCAGTACTTCCACTTACTTTTGCCATATTATTTTAACCTATCATGTTCGACCTCCAATGGTCAACTCTTGTTCTTTTCCGACTCCGAGGCTATAAGAGAACTCGAGGGCTAGGGAGTCTTTCATTTTCTCGGCCTTCATGGCCCTTGTCTTTCTTTGGCCGATATCTTCATTTCTCTCTGATTAGTGTTTATAGAGGATGGTTGCCTAGTTGTATTCCCTCTTAAAACAATACTTACCACCACGTGTCGTAAAAGGCGATTAAGGGCCTAAAGGTCTCTTAACTTCGGAGTGTGGGTTGACGTCCACGTGCCCTTAGCTGAGTCCTACATTGTTTCCACTTGTGTCAGAGGATGATTTACTTCCTATTAAAACAATAATCACCTCCACCACCACTCCAAAATATGTAATACCGGTAAGCAATGTTGCTAAGCCCAGTTTGGTGATTTATTGCGCATTCCCCCAAAGCATTCAGATTGCGGTATGCCATTATTAATAGCCTATTCCTCATCTTTACTGATATCTGGTGAAGATTTGCATCTACTGTTTTCAATATACTGGATTTATAATACCGATAGTCAACTAGCGAGACGGAAAATTTAAAGCTGCAAGTCATCAGAGCTTAGTAAAAAATCATTAATAGGTCTGTTTGCCAGAAAATATTGTTACAGTTAATCGTCGTGTTATTTTGAAACGATTCGACTTAATTGAGTGATTCGAAGTTTCCCTACTCCCGAGAAAATGCCTTAGTTGGTATATATCCTATCCACAACGTAAGAACTGCCATGTTTTAGTAACCATGGGCGGCGTGGCCATTGGCTTCAAGCGATAGCCACAGAGAGTAGGCCTAGTGTAGCGGGCAGCTCCCTGTATTCTTTACTCCCTGCCAGAAACCGACCATCCCGTCCCAAGAAGTACTTTTATAACCTAATTAAGATTATTACACGCCATTTTCATATCTGAAGTAGCTACTTGTATTCCTATTGGCCAATGTAAAGTGGCACGTGATCTCCTTCCCGTCAAGAAAGTTAATCATAGCCCGTTACCAATCGCAGCACAATAAATGAAACTAGAGGCCTAAGGCCGCTTCGCGGCTTCTAACCGTCCAGACCAATGAGCTTGTCCAGATCCTATCCTAATGTCCGCACGGCAAGAACCACTCCAGGCCAATGGTCTGGTCCAGATCGTATCCTGACGTCCACACGGCAAGAACAACTCCTCACCAATGGTGTAACAATAATTACCACTACCAGCTATCGAAGCTGAGTTTCTAAATACAGAGGCTGGCAGCACTCAGCATCCTTTCCGAGAAGGCCGCGAGCGAGTAAACAAACGACAGTCGTTACGCGTGTTACGCGTGTGTGAGTCTTGACGCCCGAGCTAGACTAACGATTCAATAAGACGTGTCGATATCACAGATCCTACTTCGGATTATTTCAATAGAATCGTAAAAATTTCTGGCAGCGGTGGGATTCGAACCCACGCCTCCGAAGAGACTGGTGCCTTAAACCAGCGCCTTAGACCACTCGGCCACGCTACCTCCACTGCCGTTGCATGAGTAAGATGTATAATAGTTGAGGTAAAGAAGCTGGCTGTCGCCAGTAGGAGCTTTTAAATACTATTGTATCCGTTAAGGTGCGAGAAACGAGGTGAGAATCGAATCCGTTGCATTCTTATACATTACCTGAGTTATAAAACATTGAATAGTGCACTATATATGACCATTTTTAGAGCACATGTAACCCTTGTTTACAGGGTGATTCAAGAGTGATGACGTCGCATTTGACGTCATAGAGTTTTAGAAAGAAGAATTTAATATCGAGAAACAAAGTCTGAATTTTTGCTACTACGCAAGGGCGACGAATTTTATTGTCTAGAAATTCACTGTGGTGGTTAGCATGATTAGCTGCCACCCGCGGAGGCCCGGGTTCAATTCCCGGCTCTGCCACGAAATTTGAAAAGTGGTACGAGGGCTGGAACGGGGACACTCAGCCCTCGGGAAGCCAACTGAATAGAGGGGGCTTCGATTTTCCCTTCAGCCATCCTCTTGCCCCAATTTGTCCTCTTGAATTCCAACTTTATCTTCATATTGTGATCTTTCCTACTTTTGAAGACACCACTCAAATTTATTCGTCTACTGATGTCATTCCACGCCATATCTCCACTGACAGCTCGGAACATATCACTAAGTCAAGCAGCTCGTCTCCTTTCTCCCAAGTCTTCCCAGCCCAAACTTTGCAACATTTTTGTAACGCTACTCTTTTGTCGGAAATCACTCAGAACAAATCGAGCTGCTTTCCTTTGGATTTTTTTCAGTTCTTTCTTCTTCTTCTTCTTCTTCTTCTTCTTAATCTGCTTACCCTCCAAGCTTGGTTTTTCCCTCGGACTCAGCGAGGGATCCCACCTCTACCGCCTCAAGGGCACTGTCCTGGAGATTCAGACTTTGGGTTGGGGGATGAAACTGGGGAGAATGACCGGTACCACGCCCAGGCGGCCTCACCTGCTATGCTCAACAGGGGCCTTGTGGAGGGATGGGAAGATTGGATGGAACAGGCAAGAAAGAGGGAAGGAAGCGACCGTGGCCTTAAGTTAGGTACCACCCCGGCATTTGCCTGGTGGAGAAGTGGGAAACCACGGAAAACCACTTCTAGGATGGCTGAGGTGGGAATCGAACCCACCTCTACTCCGGAGGCTGAGTGGACCCCGTTCCAGCCCTCGTACCACTTTTCTAATTTCGTGGCAGAGCCGGGAATCGAACCCGGACCTCTGGGGGTGGCAGCTAATCACACTAACCACTATACCACAGAGGCGGACTTCCAGTTCTTTAATTAAGTAATCTTGGTCAGGGTCCCATACACTGGAACCCTACTCTTGTTGGGGTCTTACCAGAGACTTACATGCCTTCCCCTTTACATTCTTACAACAACCCCTAAATACCCTCATAACCATGTGCAGAGATCTGCACCCTTTATTTACAATCATATTTATGTGATTACCCCAATGAAGATATTTCCTTATATTAAGACCTAGGTACTTACAATGATCCCCAAAGGGCACTTTCACCTCCATCAACGCAGTAATTAAATCTGAGAGGACTTTTCCTGTTTGTGAAACTCACAACCTGACTTCTAACCCCGTTTATCATCATACCATTGCCTACTGCCCATTTCACAACATTTTCGAGGTCGTTTTGCAGTTGCTTACAATTTTGTAACTTATTTATTACTCTGTACAGAATAACATCATCTGCAAAAAGCCTTATATCTTATTCCACTTCTTTACACATATCATTGATATATCTAAGAAAATATAAAGGTCCAGTAATACTGCCTTGAGGAATTTCCTTCTTAATTATTACGGGGACAGATAAAGCTTCGCCTATTCTAATTCTGTGAGTTCTATTTTCTAGAAACATAGCCACCCATTCAGTCACTCTTTTGTCAAGTCCAATTGCACTCATTTTTGCCAGTAGTCTTCCATGATCTCCCCTATCAAATTCCGTGAGAACCGTGGATATAAGAATTTTACTTTGGGTTCATCGCATTGTTACCAGTGTTTTTGTTGGTCCAACTCCCCCCCCCCCTCCTTCCGGAAGAGAGGTTCAGTGTGGTTTTATCTTGAGGAAATAGGACAATTTGGTTGTTATATCTTACATGTACTTCGCGCTGACAATTCATATTTTTGTATGGTTCTTTGTACATGGAGGATGGCCAAATATTGTTTCAACAAAAGTCAATGAAATAAAAAAATAAAAACAGGAACCTGCTGGTAGATCATGTCCATTACTTTGTTCGCCCCCAGCACCCTGCAGGCGACCTGTACTTACAGCAACACCAAGGTACTAAACTCTTGTACTTACCGTTCCATCGTTGGTCGTCTGCTTCGGCTGCTTCGGTAGAGCAATGTCGTACTCTCGGATCTTGGGGTCGTTACGAGTTTTTCTATGACATTTCATTGGACCAATCGGTAGGGTTCAGAGGAGAGCATAACTACTTCAAATGAGGAGCAAAAATGTGTTTATTAAAATTATTTATTCAATGTAATCACGATAATTTATTTACTAAATAGGTAAAAAAAAGTCAGTTAAATTTGTCACAACTTGTTATAACGCAGTCACAATGCATAACGTGAGTGGTAAAATTATCTTTGTCTTAAAAATAATGAAAATGCAATGTAAGATTCGTGGACAGCAAAAGCCAGAAAAAGAATAGAAAACCTGAAAATCGGACAACATTGATCCAAACGATAACTGATAGTTAACGCACCCGATCCTGGAAAATCTGACCTTCAACAAGTAGAATTCCACATTTACATTTAATTAGGGTTATCCACCAGTCGACTGTCCTATCGGATAGCGGAACATCCCCCGAATGGATCCTTAATCGAACCAAATCGACTATCAAATCATGTCAGCGTCTTCCGGGCTTGTAGGCCGTGGTCCAGGAGCTAGTTAATGTTCCGACGTTTCACCGAAGACTGCATTCGGCATTGTCAAGTGTTCCGACTGACTTCAATAGCAGCGAAACTCTCAGTGGAATGAAGTGCTGTTGTAATCCCACCTCATAGTGAAGGCTACGGTACGTTGCTCGCCTATTGGCCGCCGGCCGTGAAAGCCTCAATTGCTACATAAATCGACTATCAGTTGCTTTGGATAGGTTGCGAAATATTACTTGAAAGCATGGTGTTCATTACAAGTTAACAGCAATTTTCACAATCAAAAATTAAAATTCCACCATATATTGTCTTCTCGTGACACCCTTAAATTACAGAGGAATCCCGATGCTGAAACATGCATCACCCCGAAGAGATGTTCGGAAGGAACCAACAACACTTGATCCGATGGGATCTTACGTTACATCGTTCTGAATGAACTAAACTGCGAAATGCAGGAAAACATTAATTCATTATCCGTTTAGAAGTAACGCCAAGCACTGGAGTTAAAGAAAAGTGATAAATCACTTGGAAATGTTCTTACTAAATCAACTTTCAGGTTATGAAACAGTTACGTCATTAAATTCATTAAAATACAAGTCTTCAATATAAAATAAACAATATGAAATCTTTCCCATTCTCTATGACTACGACTACAATTACAAATCTGTCTACCTACACTTATCCCATTAAACTAAACTGCACGTGATCGGTAGATCAATGTCCTACACAAATAATGAGAACAACGAAAAATGAAAATGAAATATACGAATAGACGAATCGAAACCGCATTCGTTGTGTAAATCCTGAAAAATGAACTAAATGTCAACGCACGGCACTATCATAATATGACGTACACCCAAACAATAAATCATAACGTAAAGAAAAAGAAACGAAAGTTCACCGAACTTGAACACACGCAGCTAAGCAGTAGGAACCATTAGCCAGGTTTCCACGTGGGACAACCATTACATTCATACAACGCTATTACGGCAGCACCTTCCGGCTAATAAGGATTATGCAGAAACATGGCCTAAATAGCACCTGCTAATATCTTCCACACTCGTATCCACTACTGCAAACACTAACATCGTTCAAGTCGATTCACAAAAATGCCTAACCTATGACTTGGCTAGAATCTGGAAATATTACTGTATCTATTTCCAAGCGTGAAATCGAAATTAAACAACATGTTCGAATAATGACCTATTATTCATTACAATGCGGTGAAGTTCACTAAATAAAAATAAACTCAAAACTCGTTTGATATTACGTAATATCACTGAAAACAATAATCACCACCATCACGATCTTCACGGCATAACTCGAGTGTGAGGCTCCAACTAACCTGTCATGTCAACACTCCAAACATGTATCATCGTGAACTGTCCAGTGAAGTAACTTCTCATCAACCTACGCAGGCTAAACTCGGAATCTAACAAAATTCATTTTCGCACCCGCAATGTTTCCAGTCCGTAATATTTTCGTCTCGTAATGATACAGAATTGAATTCGGTTTTCAATAATTAAATATTATCTTGACCGTGTGTCACAATGTATTTTATTTCTGAGGTCGGCTATCAGAAAATGCACTTCGATGGTATCAAATAGAATCGTCACCTAGACTTAACTGCCGTTACCTACGGTCTTACATAAAATAGTTCTCATGGGAGAACATAAACTTGTACTTAAAATAGGCGTTACAACGCACTCACTTGGATTTGACAATCCTTACACTCTTCAATCGTTCTGGATCGGTAAGGGCATCGCTGCTCTTATACAGACTGTCTCAGAAATATTACACATCAACTTATACAACATGTCACAAGTTTCCTCTCCATTAAACTACAGGGCCTCTTAATCTCGGCGTTCTGCTTATTCTACATCACTCGTAAAATACAGGCTTACTCTTTAACTTTCTCCTAATTATTCTCATAATATTTCATTTCCATTACAATCCATTTTCTTCTTGCTTGAGACTTTTTTAAATACAAGCGATCCCATAACCAAACAACTTTATAATGATCTCAAAATTAACTTTTCGAATTTTTTCCGAACCTCAGGAGCAAAATAGCATGCCGTAATTTTCTATATCACAAATACACGGTGCCACAAAATTTAAAATTCCCAAAATGCCAAACTTTATCATACTTCACTGGATTTCGATATAAACTGCAAATCTCGTTTACCTAACTGCCGAACTCATTATTATTATTATTATCATCTCAATTTAATCCTGACGTGAATATTATTATTATGATGTTGTTATTTGACGATATATTTTTAACGTTACCATTATTATAACTTTTACCGGCCCGAACATTACTTCATTGATTTTCATTGTAATATTTAATATCACTTTTTAAAAGAACTTTAAACACAGTTAAACGTCTCGCGTGCTGACATAAATAACACACAATTCGCCTCTACAATGGAATAACGACAGGACACAACATCGTCATCGCAACATACTTAATTCTACACACGTCACATTTACAACACGATGTTATGATTTATTAATTAATTAATTTAAAGGGACAAGCATTTACATCTCTAACTACAAAAACATAATATTTGAATTAGAAAGATCTGTAATTGTGCCGCTTGACGTGGCGTTATCTTGGCTTCATCTTGCTAGCCAGCCATCTCTGAACTTAGCCCCTCATAATGGTAGGAGTCATTCTTCGCTTAAATAGTACCTAATCAATACACTGATTCTGCACTCGTCTTGAAGTAACACACATTAATTCCCTTGAAATTATTAACTTAACGAGAAATTTTATTCTGTACACATACACAAAATTTAAACCACTCAGCCTCGTGTCGAGTATTCAACCGATGTAGTTTGTGGAAAATTCCCATCTCCTTTTCGCCAAGTATTCCACAGATGTGAATGGCCATGTGAGAAAGAAGGTTATCCCTTCCAGATTCCAACAGTCCTCCCTTACAGATTATCAAAATAACCATGTCCGAAATAATTCAAAAGAGCTATCTATGACTCTGCTGTCTCCCTAAGAGGATGGATGTCGTAAATACAATGTTCCAATATCTAAGTTGTCTTCACTCTCCAGTGACACTTTGTAAAATATTCATCTCCATTACCACTTTGTAAAATATTCATCTCCATTACCACTTTATAAAATATTCATCTCCATTACCACTTTGTAAAATATTCATTTCTCAAGACTAAGTCTACTTCACACACTTTAATTTTTGAAGTTCTCTTCTTAATATCACTCGACGTAGGTTCACTTTCTCGGACAACTGAAGGATGACTGCCTGTCTCGCTTGTAGAGGTGGTATTTCAGCATTCGCTAGAGACGCGCTGCATTGCTTTATCTACTGTTGTGCAATCATTCCATTTGATGACCACTGGACCGATTTATTTGAGACTCATCCTAGAGATTCCGCCTATTTTTCCAGTCACGATGGTGTTGTTCGATGATTTTTCGCGTATCTTTAACGGACGTAATCAATTAATTTTGTGTACGATGGTTCCCGCGCATTTTGACCCTATGTCCTTCACCCGTGTATTCTACTCTGCACCCTTGTTTAAGTCCCAAATTAGGATTAGAAAATGTTTGAGTCTGTAATTATTAGAGCCTCTTGTTATTGTTCTCATACTTAGGTGTTAGAAGCAAGAACATATGAAATGGCCAATCCACTGCGATCGTAGTCTTAACATTGCTACAACATTTTATACAAATCATATAAATAATTCAGAAACGCGACCTGATTCACATTTTATTTGATCTTATACTATTACTATAATGTTAATAGTGGAATACCTTTTATGAGGTAGGATTAAAATATCAATAAATCTATCTAACTTGCGGTTAAAAACCAATTCGCTCACAGATGAGACGTCTGGGTCTGATGACATCACCGACAGCCAAGCGTGGTGGCGAGACCTGTGCGTGAAATCTGCCTCTTACACTACCTTGCAGCAACACAATGCTCCAGCCCATCGCTCCCGAAGTGTGGCTGACTGGTTCGATGAGCATTCCACGGATGTCAAAATGCTAGCCTGGGCCCCGAGGAGCCCGATCCCAATCCCATTGAGCACATCTAGGATGCTGCCAAGTGGGATGTGCGTGGCTTGGATCCTCCTCCGACCAATCTTCGTGGATTATGGGGTACTGTGCAGCGATTATGGATCAGTATGGCTTCCCAACCCTTCCGGTATCTTGAAGACTCCATACCACACCGCATCGTCACCGCCATCAAGGTGAAAGGGGATGCTACACGTCACTAGCCAGTTATCTCTAATTCAGTTGCTCATGAGTGTATAAAGCAGCAGTGGGCACGATTCTGGTGGCGCCTATATCACTTCTGGCAAACAACCCGCAAGACAGCAAGAGGGTGAGATCGCGACAATAGAATGGAGAGTGTTCACAATACTTACGAGGCAATTGGTTAGAACCTCAAGTACACACAATTAATTAAGCCGCATCTGCTTATATTCAGGGTAGACAAAGGTGATGGGGAAGAGATGGATCGTTCACAAGAGACAGGGCTTCAAAAGCAGAGATTTCTAGTCAACGTTTCGCCACATCTGTACTAATATACAAAGAGGTAAATTTTGTTTGTATGTAATGGCTAATTTCAGGAACTGCTGGAACGATTCTAAACAATATTTTGCTAATGTAAATATGCATTATCCCTGAGGTGCATGGGCTGTATTTTATTTTCAAAACAATTCGAGGGGTGGGGGGGGCTCGTTGGGAGATATAAAAATACTAGGCTAATATAGGCGAAATATAGAATTTGTCGTACAAGGACGAGACAAAGTTCAATTTAAGCCCCTTGATGCAAAGAACAAAACTCGTGAAGGCCTACGGGCACGAAAACCATGTTTTAAGGCCCTAAAACCAACCATTATGGAGATATTGGCAACACACTACCCCTGCTCTAGGAATCGGATAAGGTAGTGAGCTGCCGTAACCATGGCAACGTTAGCTCCAATTATTCTTGCAGCAGCGAGATTATCTACAATATATCACAACAACCTAACATGTTACAGACATGAAAATTGCTATTTGGAGTCACCTTTAAAAATAAAATAACACAAATTTTTGTTTTCAGAAAATCCACTTAAGGGGAAGGGGTGGGGGGCGAAAAGAAGTGAGGAAAGAGTTGGATTCTTTATATGAGGATACATACAGTGTATCTCAGAAACTGAAGATGTTACAGACGTTAAAACTGGTACTTGGAATCTCTTTTAAAAATAAATGAAGACACATGTTTGGAAAATTCACTTAAGGGGGTGAAATAAAAAAGCGGGTGAATTTTTAAAATGAGTATCTTTTTTTTCTACCGGTTTCCCCACACCTGTGCGGTTACGGGTGCAAACTGTGTCGCACATATGGATTTGACCCTGTTTTACGGCTGGATGCCCTTCATGACGCCAACCCCGTGTGTACGGATGTAATTACTGTTGCGTGTTCCTGTTGTGGTTGGTTATGTGGTGTGATGAGTGAATATAAAGAGGATAGTGTTGGGACAAACACAAACAACCTGTCCCCGAGCCAGATGAATTAATCACACGCGATTAAAATCCCCGACCCAGCCCGGAATCGAACCCGGAACCCTGTGAAACGAAGGCCTTAACGCTGACCACTCAGCCAAGGAGTGGCTCAGTATATCTCATAAACTTAACATGTTACAGACGTGAAAATTGGTATTTGTAATCTCTTTTAAAAATAAAGAAACACGTACTTTTTGTTTTCGAAAATCAACTTAAGGTGGAGATCGAAAATAAGTGAAGACGAAGTTGAATTCTCTTTATGCGGATACTTATATCTCAAAAACTAAGATGTTACAGACGTGAAAATTGGTATTTGGAATCTCCCTTAGAAATTAAAAAAAAAACATTTTTCTTATTGACTTAAAACACGACTGTTTCTCACATGCAGAGTTCCATGTCGCATGTTCCAGATTTAGCTCTGCCAGTAGCCTGGTCGTCTTAGCCCCAAAAGCCAGTGCCACAAACGTGGTTTACAAAGAGGTTCTGGGATAAATTAAATGCAATTTTTTGGTGACTTTTTATACTTTAGAGGGATTTTCAGATAATATCTTAGTGCAGTACCGAGGAACAATTAATTTTTATCAACTTACCTAATCCTCGCGAGCGAAGCTGAGGGTAACAGCTAGTCTGTAATATAATGGGGTATGGCCCCGGAGAGGCTTGGTGCAGATCTTTCTAGATGACCTGCATATCTGTGGAAATTGGCGTAACTTGGATGAAATCTAATATTGAAGACAACACATGTACCTAGTCCCCGAACCAGAGAAATTAACCAGTAAATAATCAGTGAAGGTTAAAATCACCGAGGCGACCGGGAATCGACCAAAGGCAACATTCTAACCAGTCAGTCACGGAGCCGGAACACTTACAGTATGTGCTGAAGAAGGTCAATTGAAGCACATTTCGTTAGGCGCTAGTAATCTGCACATACGTTTGCCGGATCGAAACTCAGCACGGTGAGTCGTCTTAAAAAAAGGGTCTCTTAGGAGAATAGAGCTGTTAAACCATGACAAGAAAGAGCACGATCATAATACTTCAAAACTTCACCTAGTTCGACCCAGTACCATGATTGGTTATCAGTTATTCTCATGAGTCAATTCCATGCTAAAATAATAATCATGTGTTATGCAACTATTAATAATAAGAAAAAGAAGAAGATTACAAGTTTTACATATCACTTTTTTTACGGGTTTCAGAGACACCGGAGTGCAGGATTTTTGCTCTGCCAGAGTTCTTTCGTGCTACGATAAATATGCACATGGGAGTCTCGCATAACTCAGCACATTTAAATTCTATCGGATCGACCAGGGATAGAACCAGCCAACTTTGGCTTAGAAAGGCAGCCCAGAATGGTTCAAATTGAAGAAAATAATCATATTTATTTATTTATTTATTTATTTATTTATTTATTTATTTATTTATTTATTTATTTATTTATTGTTGCGAGCCAGAGTTAAAATAATGGATCACAAGTGAACGTAGAGCCTCACGGCGTGACAGAAATCTCTGGAACATTTTAAATGATAAGAATTACAGGTGAACTATTACTGGGCCGATGACCTTAGATGTTAGGCCCTTTAAACAACAACCATCATCATCATCAGCAGCAGCAGCTATTACTTGGTCGTGTGTTTCAACCGCCGAGATTTTAAACCAGGACTCATATGGAGTCTTTCCCTGTTATGCAGCGAATATTTGGTATCTGACAACGCGAACGTTCTAGACTGGGGCCACTATCTCACAGTTAGATAGCTCCTCAATTGTAATTAGGTAGGCTGAGTGGACCCCGAATCATCCCTCGGATCCCGATAAAAATCCTTGAATTTGCTGAGAATCGAACCCGGGGCCTGCGGTTAAGAGGCAGACACACTATCTCTACACAAGAGATGCTCAGCTGGGCGCCCGATTAGGCTAGCCCAGTGTGGCTGGGCTGGCCTAACGTACTACTTACTGTACTTACTTACTTACTTAATCTGCTTACCTTCCAGGGTTGTTCTCTCTCGGACTCAGCGAGGGATCCCACTTCTACCGCCTCAAGGGCAGTGTCCTGGAGCGTGAGACATTGGGTCGGGGAATACAACTGGGGAGAAGGACCAACACCTCGCCCAGGAGGCCTCACCTGCTATGCTGAACAGGGTTCTTATGCGGGGATGGGAAGATTGGTAGGGATAGACAAGGAAGAGGGAAGGAAGTGGCCGTGGCCTTAAGTTAGGTACCATCCCGGCATTTGCCTGGAGGAGAAGTGGGAAACCACGGAAAACCACTTCCAGGATGGCTGAGGTGGGAATCGAACCCACCTCTATTCATTTGACCTCCGGAGGCTGAGTGCACCCCGTACCAGCCCTCGTATCACTTTTCAAATTTCGTGGCAGAGTCGAGAATCGAACCCGGGACGCCGGGGGTGGCAGCTAATCACACTAACCACTACACCACAGAGGCGGACACTACTACTATTTACTATCCAAAATTAAAGCACAACGAAAATGTAAATGCATCAACCAAGTACAGTAAATATACAGTACGCCTTCAAATAAATAACCTAACTAATGTTATTCCTGGTAGGCACGATTGGATTGTTGGCGAGTTTGTCAGATAAATTAAACCCAAGCAACCACAAGTCATTGCTTATCCACCTCAACTCCGTATTATATTAGAAATGATTCTAAAGCACCTCTTAAAATATAATAGTGAAAATTGTAATTCGTTACGTATAGTACAAAATATTTGAGGTTGTAGGCCTAACTCTTTATTGTATCCAGTCAAAATTCAGAAACTGCAATGAACATAAATGACTTGGATTTGTGCCCTCTTTTATTCATTATTTTCTGCCTCGTTTCAAAGTATCGCCACAGCGATCCTGATAAAACGTCGCCCAACCTTCACGGCCTGTGACGTAACCACGTCACTGTGACTGCATAGCATACGCTCATCGCACAAATGTGCGCCCGCGGGACGAAGTACCCACCGTGAGCACCTCTGCTCTACACCGAGTATCTGCTCGGCACTAATCTCAGTGTTTCTTTTATGACTTTAAACCTTCCTTGAGAGCAACTTAATAGCGGTAACCAAGTTGCTGGCACTTTACCTAAACTGTTTCAGCTTTCGGCAAGTAGAATCAAGTTGGAAATTACCACATGCTGCTAACTGGAAGAAGCACTGGGGCACTGCCATTAGGAGCTCCTTATGTGGATCAGTGTTCGAATGTCAGCCTCCGAATCCCACATTCAAGGATTCAAACCCCACAGAGGTGGCCGTATTTCTCAAGGGCGGATAAAAATCTATTCAGAACTCGATGTATGTAAAATACCGCTGAAGACACGTTTGGTGCTTTCTTCTTAATTCGTTTACCGTTCAGTGTTGGTTTTTCCCTCAGACTCAGCGAAGGATCCCATCTCTAACGCCTCAAGGGCAGTGTCCTAGAGCGTGAGACTCTGGGTCGGGGAGATAAAACTGGGGAGAAGGACCAGTACCTCGGCCTTGCGGCCTCATCTCCTTTGCTGAACAGGGACTTTGTAATGCGATGAGAAGATTGTTAGTGATAGAGAAGGAAGAGGGAAGGAATCCTCCGTGGTATTAAATTAGGCACTGTGGTTGCTCACCAATTAAAATGAAACGGAATTAAAATATTCACGAAATAAAATAATCGTCGGATTATGTAGTCTCACTTAGTACTTACCTGATTACTTACACATACAATTGTTGATGGGCGCCAGCTACAAATACATGTAACGTTAATAGAATCAGAATCTTGAATATCTCTAGGGTGTGAGGTAATGAGCTTACTTTGGCAGCATAACATGTAGGTTCTGGGAAAAGGACATTGAAGTTTGGTTTCCCTACTAAAATTTGAGGTTATCTAATCTACCGTTGAAATAAAAAAATTAATTTATTTTATACTAAAAAAATATATTCTTTAAATGTTGACTTTAACGGGTGAGACTTGCTGCGAAAATTTAGAAGGTAATATAAAACTCTGACATTATAACTGAAAGAAACTCTAGGCATTAAATTTGAAATTCTCTTGACCGGACATTTAAAAGTTGTACAAGAAATTTATCCCTCACTGTATCACTTGACAGTACCTTGAACACTTTGAGTGTTATTACGACGTATTTCTTTGAACTGGTATCAGCTGTATGTATCTCAAACCTAATTTGGTGAAGTATCCTTTTAGTTTCACAAACGAAATATAGCATGGCTTGAAAATATAACCACACTTCACAATCAACTTTACAAGTTGATAACTATTATTCTGCATTACGACGACTCAGTAATCGGCTGTCACCGAACTGACACAAGAACTCGACCGAACAGATCCACGAAACACACTCCGAACATATAATCCATTTGGTCACTGACGACTATGTGTCCATGTCACGGTTTTATCTTCAACTGACTGACTGACCAACTGTAGCCTCACTCTCCAACTGACTATCTCACTGTTCACCATCCGTCTCCTTCCAATTGACTCCAATTGACTGTTCACGATCCGTCTCACCGACCGACTCACTGAGAGTCCACTTCCATATGACTACAACACCCAATGGCAAACCTCTCCTTTCAGCTCTCTCCCCGCTATAGGATACACCTCTATATACACTTACTTAGCAAATGTCATGGGATAGTCACCTAATAGCGTGTGGGGCCTCCTCTGGCCCTGCGAACTGCAGCTGACACCAAATCGTTTGCAGAGCGGCCGCCAATGCTGGTCTGTTCGCGGGTGCAGGATCCATGGCACGGAGCCTGCGTTCGAGGATATCCCAGATATGCTCGATAGGGTTCATATCGGGGCTCCTGGGCGGCCATGGCAGTCGTTGGACCTCCGCTGCATGTTCCTGGAACCATTCTCGGGCGACGTGGGAGCGAAGTGGCGGCGCGTTATCATCTTGAAACACCGCAGAATCGTCTGGGCGCTGGAAGGCTAAAAATGGGTGAAGATGTTCTCCGAGCAGCTCAACATACCTCGTACCATTCAAAGTCTCTTCCAGAACAACTAGGGGGGCCCATTCCATACCAGGAAATTGCACCCCAGACCATAAGAGACACCAGCGCCCTGGACCACACCTTCGAGGCAGGCGGGATCCATCGCTTCACGTGGTCTGCGCCATACACGGTGCCTCCCATCGGCATGGCGCAGTTGAAATCGTGATTCGTCCGACCACATCACTTTACGCCATTGTTCTAGTGTCCATCTCTGGTGACTGGTGACAAATGCGCGTCGTTGTGCCCGATGATGTTGGGTTAACAGTGGCACCCGTGTGCGGCGCCGGCTCCCATACCCCATAGAACCCATGTTCCTGTGGATTGTCCACTGGGAGACGTGTCTAGCACGGCCTGTGTTGAATTTAGCCGTGGTCTGTTGCACGGTTGCCCGTCTGTCACTATTGACAATCCGTCTCAGATGTCGCCGGTCACGGTCATCGAGGGTGGTTGGACGGCCGGTCGTTCGTCTGTTGTGGACGGTGACACCCGCATTCAACCATTCACGATACACCCTGGACACGGTTGATCGTGTGAAGCCGAATTCCCGCACCACTTCCGAAATCGCACTTCCCATCGATCGGGCACCGACCACCATACCCCGTTCGAACGGTGTCAGCTCACGACGATGTTCCATGTTACACCTGTCACATTCACAGCCACTGCTCGCAAGATCTCCTATACAACTGCCGCTGGCACAGGGGGCGTGTGGTGCGCAGACGACACACTTGCGCGTCAGTGCTACGCTATCCCATGACATTTGCTCAGTCAGTGTATAGACACAAGCTGTCACATGGTATAACACCCACGCCAGAGTTAAAAGAGTACATGATCTACATGTCACTCCTACCCAGCTCCAAAGTGTTACAAATAGTGATGAAATTGCCTCAGGCAAAGTAGGAACTCCCTAAATATTATCTCATAACCAAATGCATACAATGACAGAGCGATGACTCGACAGTTACTATAATACAAATAATAATAATAATAATAATAATAATAATAATAATAATAATAATAATAATAATACAGATGAATGCTTGTAACGGGATTTGAACCGTTACAGTACCATCCCGACATTTGCCTGGAGGAGAAGTAGGAAACCACGGAAAAGTACGCCTCTCGTACGGTCCTGCCGCCCTCGGCAGCGGTCGAAGTGGAGATGTGACGATGGATGGTGAAGGGACCCGATCCCTAGTGAAGGCACGCCCGGTCGGGTGAGAGCCCGTGCTCGGCGGCCTATGAAATTTTAGTTGGCGGCCACTCGGTCGGCCAACGGGGCAAAGCAAGTCTGTGTCCCGCAGGCCGCACTCATCGGCGGCGGGCTACGACGCTCGGTTTCGGCTCTCGAGCCAGCCAGCTCCCTGGTTGATCCTGCCAGTAGTCATATGCTTGTCTCAAAGATTAAGCCATGCATGTCTCAGTGCAAGCCAAATTAAGGTGAAACCGCGAATGGCTCATTAAATCAGTTATGGTTTCTTAGATCGTACCACTTTACTTGGATAACTGTGGTAATTCTAGAGCTAATACATGCAAACAGAGTCCCGACCAGAAGTGGAAGGGACGCTTTTATTAGATCAAAATCAATCGGTCGGCTCGTCCGATCCGTTTGCCTTGGTGACTCTGAATAACTTTGGGCTGATCGCATGGTCCTCGTACCGGCGCCGCATCTTTCAAACGTCTGCCTTATCAACTGTCGATGGTAGGTTCTGCGCCTACCATGGTTGTAACGGGTAACGGGGAATCAGGGTTCGATTCCGGAGAGGGAGCCTGAGAAACGGATACCACATCCAAGGAAGGCAGCAGGCGCGCAAATTACCCACTCCCGGCACGGGGAGGTAGTGACGAAAAATAACGATACGGGACTCATCCGAGGCCCCGTAATCGGAATGAGTACACTTTAAATCCTTTAACGAGTATCCATTGGAGGGCAAGTCTGGTGCCAGCAGCCGCGGTAATTCCAGCTCCAATAGCGTATATTAAAGTTGTTGAGGTTAAAAAGCTCGTAGTTGGATTTGTGTCCCACGCTGTCGGTTCATCGCTCGTCGGTGTCTAACTGGCATGGTTCGTGGGACGTCCTGCCGGTGGTGGCGAGTCGAAAGCGCGCGGCCGCCGTGGTTATCCGCGTGCGGTTCCTGCGCGCCGTAGGAGGTGGGAACTTAACCCCCGCCCCTTATACAGTTCACCTTCCGAGGCGGAGTAGATCGCGTTCCAGTCCTCGTACCACATTTCAAATTTCGTGGCAGAGTCGAGAATCAAACCCGGGCCTCCGAGGGTGGCAGCTAATCACATTTACCACTACACCACAGAGGCGGGTACACGTTTGGTGTTTACCCGGCAAAATTAATTGAAACTTAGTCACCGATCAACCAACAGAGGCCCGTTCTACCTCATCTGGGAGAGTGAAACGGAACGTCGACAATCAAGCAGCCTAAATTGCGTCAAATTAAAATGCTTCCACACAGTAGAAGAGGTCATACTTATTATTATTATTATTATTATTATTATTATTATTATTATTATTATTATTATTATTTAGTAGTCCGTCTCCTTGTCTGAATGGTCAGCGTTGAGGCCCTCGGTTCAGAGAACCTCGCGTTCGATCCCCAGCTGGGTCGGAAATTTTAATCGCGTCTGATTAATTTTTCTGGCTCGTGGACTAGTCATTATCAACAAACCATACTACCAACCACCATAGCAATACGCAATAGCGATTACATCCCTCCCCATAGGGTTGGTGTAAGGAAAGGCATCCGGCAGTAAAACAGGGCCAGATCTACATCATCGACAACAGTTCGCAACCGTGACCCCATCAGATGGGGAAAAAAGCAGTAGAAGACGAAGAAGAAGATTATTTATTTTCATTATTATTATTATTATTAGTAGTAGTAGTAGTAGTAGTAGTAGTAGACTAGTAATAAATTATGGCGTGTGACCTCCGAAAAAGCTTGGTGCGGGTCTTTCATGTTGACGCCGTAAAGGCGACCTGCGCGTCTATGAGTAGGCCTATGGGGCCCTAACTATGATGAATTCTACTTATGAAGACGGCACACACATACCCAGTCCCCGAGCCGTCAGAATTAACCAATGATGGTTAAAATCCCCGACCCGGCCAGGAATAGATCACGGGGCCTTCTGGATCGAAGGTCAGCACGCTAACCATTTAGCCATGGAGCCGGACAAAAGTAGTAGAAGACCTAGTAGTAGTGGTGTAGGGGTAGCGTGCCTGCCTCTTACCCGGAGGCCCCCGGCTCGATTCACGGCCAGGTCAGGAATTTTTACCTGGACCTGAGGGCTGAATCGAGGTCCACTCAGCCTACGTGATTAGAATTGAGGACTCAGCCTACGTGATTAGAATTGAGGAGCTATCTGACGGTGAGATAGCTGCTCCGGTCTAGAAAGCCAAGAATAACGGCCGAGATGATTCGTCGTGCTGACCACATGACACCTCTTAATCTGCAGGTCTTCGGGCTGAGCAGCGGTCGCTTGGTAGGCCAAGGCCCTTCAAGGGCTGTAGTTCTATGGGGGTTAGTAGTAGTAGTAGTAGTAGTAGTAGTAGTAGTACTAATACTAGTACTACTGTCATGAAAGAATTGAAACGTCGAAAAGTGATTAGCTCCAAGCTCCAGAGGAATCAACTGCTAGAGCTTCTTTTTTCAATTTCATAATTATGTTCTGCATTCCAAGAGATCTTAATTCAAATATAGTGCATAGGTTAATACGGATGTGAGAGCCTAAATCTGTCCCGTGGTGGTAAAGGTCTCTATAGAAGACCTATAGAAGATATAAAACTCACTTCTTCCAGATTTGATTTTTTCCCTCCAAATATGTTGCTTTACGTCGCACCAACACAGATAGTTCTTACGGCGACGATGGGATAGTTAAGGGCTAGGAGTGGGAAGGAAGTGACCGTGGCCTCTATTAAGGTACAGCTCCATCATTTGCCTGGTGTGAAAATAGGAAACCACGGAAAAACATCTTCAGGGCTGCCGACGATCGGGTTCGAAACCACTGTCTCGTGAATGGAAGCTCAAAGCTGCACGCCGCTAACCGCACGGCGAACTCGCTCGGTTGTTTTTATCTTGATTACATAGCCAATAAAATAAATAAAATGACAAGTGATACTGGAATTTTAACACATCTAATAAAAATCTTATGACTACATGTCATATGACGTATGCCTTTGCGTGGAAAAAGAGCCGCTAAGAAGTGATATTCTATTTTTAAATCTCGTTTGCATTGATGAGACAGCAGTCGACTTGATGTAAGCTTGATGGCGATGTCACTCAACTATTACGCCTATAAAAAAATTGATAATAAAAATAATATTAATCTACTTACATTTGTAGCCCCATGGATAAATGACGTCTTCGATACTTCCACATATCTGCAATATCAAGATATGTAGAGAAAGTTCACTAGAACACAATCCTTGCTGCTATCTATCACCAATATGTGCCAACTACTTTCCAATTATACATTCCTGATATTACATTTCTGTTAATATCTGTGAGGTATCCTTTGTTTTTTCTTTATATTCCAGTCGCCTATATGCTATTGTGATTTTATTAACGAACACAATGTCCAATGTAATACACCATTCAATAAAAAGGCATCGTTATCCAGGTGTATGGGCATCTTATTGCCATCGATTAGATTCGCTGATACGCTTGAATGAGTATTACGACTGTGACATCGTTCATCGCTGTGAAATCTGCAGCTGCCATACAGATTATACTTCTATCGCAGTGAAGCGAACTGAAGGAAGATTAAACAAAAAAATGTGGACAAACCAGTTTTTTTTCATTAATTTTACTGTTTATGAATCCCATTTTATGTTAATGAGGATTTCCGTAAGAAATCCAAACCACCAGTGCATGTTTCATTACACAGGTGTACTTTACCGCTGGCAATGAAATCGCCTTATAGCTTCTTTCGATAAACTACAAATGCCATGCTAACTCATGATTTATGCCGTATTGTTTTATGTAATGTTTCACAGCAATTATTCAAGGGTCTTAAAGTGCATCTCGTATATAGAGCATCCGTAATGTGAAATCACAACTCATACTTTCTTTTTAATTGTGATAGCTGGGGCTATTTAGTTACCTACACTTTTATAACCCTTAATTTGCCGTAAAAAGATACTATTTGGTACTGTCTTAGGATTTGATATATTATCATCTTAACATGTTTCGTTGTTCATTGTATTCTATGCTTCACTTATTCTTCTTTTCCCTGGCCTTTTCCCAATTTTTATTGTGGTCAGTATATAATGTGGATGCGGCCCAGTTCTACGATCGGATATCTTTCCTGACGCCACCCTATGTGCTTTTGCGTGTTCCTGTGGTAGTATGGCGTTTTTGTATGTAGACGAATACAAGTATATTAACACAAATATCAAACACGTCCCCGAGAAAGAGGAATTAGCGCTACGCAGTTGAAATCTCCGGCCCCACCGAGAATCAAACCCAAGGCCATTCGAACCAAAGGCCAGTGCGCTGACCATTTAGCCAAGGGCTCGGATTTCTTACTGAAGAATATGTTCTATTTCACACATCATTGATATTGTATTATTTTTATTTATAATACTATTGTTTATATTATTGCAAATTAAAACCTACAACCTGTTTTCCAGTCATTGACCGGGTCAGGGATGTAATGAATGAACCATATATAGGCTATTAGTACGATGGGGTCGCCACTCCCAAAGTGATACATTAATGACTGATAGATGCTATGAAATGAGAATGGAGAGTGTTGCTGGAATGAAAGATGACAGGGAAAACCGGAGTACCCGGAGAAAAACCTGTCCCGCCTCCGCTTTGTCCAGCACATATCTCACATGGAGTGACCGGGATTTGAACCACGGTATCCAGCGGTGAGAGACCGACCCGCTGCCGTCTGAGCCCCGAAGGCTCTGTTTATATTATTATTATTATTACACTAAAATTAAAATATGAGTTTTTATATTTTCGAGATAGACTGCGCAGTGAGTGGAAGTACGCAGCTGTGAGCTTAAATTCGGGAGATAGTGGGTTTGAACCCCACTGTTGGCAGCCCTGAAGATGGTTTTCCGTCGCTTCCCATTTTCACACCAGGCTAATGCTTAATTAAGGCCACGCCCACTTCCTTCCCAGTCGTAGCCCTTCCCTGTCCCATCGTCGCCATAAGACCCATCTGTGTCGGTGCGACGTAAAGCAACTTGTAAATTATTTACGATTTATGTGGAAAAAAATGAAATGTATGGCTTCTAGTGTCGGGATATCCCAGGACGGGTTCGGCTCCCCAGGTGCAGGTCTTTCTATTTGACTCCCGTGGGCGACCTGCGCGTCGTGATGAGGATGAAATGATGATGAAGACAACACATACCCCCAGCCCCCGTGCCACTGGAATTAACCAATTAAAGGTAAAATCCCCGACCCGGCCGGGAATCGAACCCGGGACCTTCTGAACCGAAGGCCAGTACACTGACCGTTCAGCCAACGAGTCGGACAATTTATGTGGTGAATTACCGTGCTTTTGTTGAGTATTCATGTCCAGTATCTAGTAAATAGTTGGCAAAGGAGATACTTTGTTCTGCCTGAGAACTCTGAAAATAGCTACAGTCGAAACCGTTTATTACGACACATAATTTTAAACGCCTTATTTTTATCACATTTTTGGAAAAATGTATCGACTACAACGTTCGTCCGTTCTTAATCTGTTTACCCTCGGACTCAGCGAGGGATCCCACCTCTACCGCCTTAAGGGCAGTGTCCTGGAGATTCAGACTTTGGGTTGGGGATACAACTGAGGAGAATGACCAGTACCTCGCCCAGGCGGCCTCACCTGCTATGCTCAACAGGGGCCTTGTGGAGGGATGGGAAGATTGGATGGGACAGGCAAGGAAGAGGGAAGGAAGCGGCCGTGGCCTTAAGTTAGGTAGCATCCCGGCATTTGCCTGGAGGAGAAGTGGGAAACCACGGAAAACCACTTCCAGGATGGCTGATGTGGGAATCGAACCCACCTCTACTCAGTTGACCTCCCGAGGCTGAGTGGACCCCGTTCCAGTCCCCGTACCACTTTTCAAATTTCGTGGCAGAGCCGGGAATCGAACCCGGACCTCCTGGAGTGGCAACTAATCACGCTAACCACTACACCACAGAGGCGGACGACTACAACGTCCAATGTTGAATTTCGTTTCTTACGCGTTTGGGGATTGCTGACAACAATAAAACTTATTTTCAAACTCTGTTTCCAGTAGATTTTAGATTTCAAATAATTATGTCTGTTAAATAATAGAGGCGATGTGAAGATGTCTCAAAAGAGAGGGAAAGTGTTTAATATTGAAGAAAAGTCACATATAATATGGACGGGCTGAGTGGCTCAGACGGTTGAGGCGCTGGCCATCTTACCCCAACTTGGCAGGTTTGATTCTGGCTAAGGCGGGTGCTATTTAAAGGTGCTCAAATACGACAGCCTCGTGTCGGTAGGTTCACTGGCACGTAAAAGAACTCCTGCGGGACTAAATTCCGGCACCTCGGCGTCTCCGAAAACCGAAAAAGTAGTTAGTGGGACATTAATTCAATAACATTATTATTACAAATAATATGGGGATTAGAAAATGGGGAAGCAAACGTCATTGTCGCGAAGCAATAGGGCGAATCACATTAAACGATTTCTACCATTTGAAAGGACAGAGAGAACATTTTATTTACTGTATTAGCCAAGACCGGGTGCGACATTATTCATGAATTTGCTTTGCTGCTACGTCTTTCCTCACTTTTTATTTTGTATTTTGCTGCCATATTATTCCTCCCACTATCACTACCTTCACGAATACTGTATTGCAAATACAGTAATTATTTCACTTACACTTTTTGAAGTTTAACTTATTCTGTTAATTAGCCTAAAAGCTTACAGATATGACCAGTTTGGAAAGGAAAAAAAAAAGACCAGTTTTTGCGACTGTCTCCTATAACGACCGTTAATTGGCGAGCCGTTCGGAGTCCGACTCATTGCCTGAATGATCAGCATTGAGGTCTTCGGTTCAGACGGTCCCGGGTGCCATTCCCGGCCGGGTCGGGGATTTGAATTGTTTCTGATTAATTTTACTGGCCCGGAGACTGAGTGTGTTTGTCTCAACACTTTCCTCTTCATATTCAGACAACACACCATACTACCAACCACCACAGAAAGACGCAGTTGTGATTACATCCCTCCACAAAGGGTTGGCGTCAAGAAGGGTATCCGGCCGTAAAACAGGTCCAAATCCACATTTGCTACAGAGTTCGCCCCGCGACCACACGGGTGTGGAAAAAGCTGTATAAGAAGAAGAAGAAGAAGAAGAAGAAGAAGAAGAAGAAGAAGAAGAAGAAACCTTGGGGATCCGTTCAGAGTCGTTATAACCGGTTTTGACTGTACGTTCTGTGTACATCGTTTTAACATTTCGACGGGGTCAAAGTCAAGAATAGAACCCAGGATCGTACCCACAGAAGTAAAACTCACTAACCACCGGGCCAAACCGGCAATTATCTAATCACAGGTCCAGAAAGTTCAGGTTTTAATTTATAACATTATGAATGCGTGATATTTCATCAGGTAAAATGTGCGGTAGCTCTTCTAACCTACTGATATACTAAAGCTCTGAAGGGAAGTCTCACCGAGATCGATAGGTGCAGTCGCTTAAGCAAATATATTAGAGACAATACGCGACACTCAGCGAGATATCGAGGGACAGTTATTAGAGCTCTCTCTAGCGGATTGACCTGAGAACTACTGATTCTGTCATAAGAGCACGTGTATTTGTGTGTGAAGTTTTTGGTGTTATTTATGCGTTTTCAGTGAGTTGACATAATTAACTAGTAGTGTGTGTCATTCCTTAATATCTCCTCTCAACATGAGGGGAAAGGTATGTACTGTGTTTGGCTGCAGTAACTATGAAGTAGAGAAGAATGCGCGGTCTTTCTTCCGTTTCCCTCGTGGCAAGAAAATGTAATATTGTGTTTGCATATATATTCTTCCAGTGACAAAGAGATTTTTATAGCTCTTCATAATCTTCTGACCTGTTCGACCCATATTTTAACTGGCTTAAAATATAATACGCATATTTTATTGTATAGTGCAGCAGTTAACCTTCAGTATCGATGTGTTGTTGTAGGTGTGATCTGTGGATTTGATTTAATTCAGGAAAATACATATGCATGTGAGTATGGCTGGTTGTGTTCGAAGTTACCCCATGTGGAATGCCGTAATGCGTTGTTAAGCACTGAAGAAAATATGGGTGATTTAAGATATGTACATATTTTGTTGAAACAATATGTTGATGCAAATTAGCTTTACCCATATGTAATGGCATTATGGCAAGTATTGCTTATAGGGAAAGTTTGAATGTTTCTGAGGCTAAATTTATAGTTTTTCTTTCTGTAAGTAGGCTTCAAGTTAAAAGGAAAATTGTCCAGCTCTTAAATGTAAATTCATTGAATCATGTGTGTAAGGAATGTGCCGATATTTTTGTTGACAAGTGTTTTAATATGATGATATAATGCTTTTAAATGAGAAAAAAGAAAACTCCAGCCGTGAACGTTCAGGCAGGAATTCTAAAGCTAAAAAGTAATGCATAAATGAAAGATCAAGTCCTTTCACAGTAGTCCATTTCACATCTTGATTATACGTCTAATTTCAGTCTTTAAATAATAATCTGTTAAATAATTCTTCATTCATTTATCCAGAATTGCTTTAGCAACTTTGAAGTTAATATCTTAGTAACACTTTCTTTCTAGACGTAATTTATTTATCCATTTCCGTGTATACATTTCCATTGATACTTGAATTTAGCGCGAATTTTCAGGTCAAGCCACTAGGAGCGCCACTTGCGACTTGTCTCCCATTTTAACAAGGCTAAATCCGGAAGTCTCGCGTATTGTCTCTACTGTATTTGGCTTAAGTGCGGCCAGTATCCAGTATTCGGAAGTTATTAGGTTCGAATCCCACTTTTGGCAGCCCTGATGATGGTTTTCCGTGGTTTCCCATTTTCACACCAGGCAAATTCTGGGGTTGTATCTTAATTAAGGCCATGGCCGCTTCCTTCCCACTCATAGCTCTTTCCTGTCCCATCGTTGCCATAAGACCTATCTGTGTCGGTGCGACGTAAGGCAACTTGCAAAAAAGGAAAAAAAGGCGGGGGGAAGTCTCAAACGTTCCGGTGAAGGAAATTTAATGAATACCGCACGACGTGACGTTAGCCTTCATAGAAAATGCTCCAAACAGAGAATGTTCTACATTAACTAATTCTTCTATGACTTAGCTGACAGAACCCGCTTGGAACACAAAATGGAAAAATATTCTTTCCACGATTAGGGTTCGAAACTAGGTCCTTTTAGAAAGTTAACCATTAAATTAGAACGACTCAATCGTGCGTCTCCATATACATATATATTAAATCAGAACTGTCTTCTACAATTCCGCTTTCATTGCTAGACAGCAGCATTGCGTCAAAATTCGTGGGCAGGTTGCCTGGATGACATCCTTCAAAACGTTAGTAACTCGGTCGTTGTAACCACACAATTAATTATAATAATACAGCCCCATGGTCCACGGAGCCTTCTTCTTATCCGGAGGACCCGAGTTCGATTCCCGGCTACGTCAGGGATTTTATCTGAATCTGATGGTTATTTCGAGATCTGTTTAGCCTACGTGAGAACAATTGAGGAACTATGTGATGATGAGATAGTGGCCCCGGTCTAGGAAGCTAAGAATAACGGCCGACATGATTCGTTATGCTGAACCTGCATCACCTCGTAATCTGCAGGCCTTCGGGCTGAGCAATGGTCACTTGGAAGGCCAAAGCCCATGAGGACTGCAGCGCTATGGATTTTCTGTTTTGCATTATTATTATTAATATCATCATCATCATCATCATCATCATCATCATAAGAAAGTGAAAAAACAGACTAGATTCTTCGAGTTGATGATCGCAATATCCGTAGAACTGAAACTGAACCAGCTGTAGCAACAGCAGCAACCATGACCAGCCTCCAGGGCAGGACGCCTGACATTTCGCAGCCTGTAACATCAGGCCGCGATGGTTACTGAAGTGGCGTCCTTGTTGAGACAAAATTGTCAGCCAAGATAAGCCAGAAAGACAAAAGACGCACACTTTGAGACCTTATTGCCAGGGGCTGCATGGGGTGGGAATACCTTCTTGTTCTAATTAGCCGTGGCACGCAAGGAGATTTCTTATCTCCCTTCCTGACACTTCTTCTGAAGCTGTTGGGGACAGTCCGGCTTCCATTACGTTGTGTTGCTCTTATTCACAATTAATTTTATCGATCCATAGAATGTAGCCGAACGATAGAAGAAATATTTAAAAAACACTATTCATAGATCAGAGGTTCGAATCCAGCTCTGCTAGTGGCTGTCCTTAGTATGTTACTCCCCAGAATTTCACTCGCTTATGGCAAATGGATGATAGTATCTTTATTAAGGTCGCAGAGCAACTGATCTGGTCGAGTTAGGTATTAGGACTTCATAAGGAACTGTCAGTTTCATGCACTACTATAGTCTGTGCCAAATGGGAAGCTGTTTCTGTTCCGGTAATTTTAATGAAGTAAATTTATTTTGGGCAGTGATATTTAATACAGTGAAATTTTCGGCGGAGTACAGCACACCGAGTACGTGGATAAGGCGACAACATAGCATCAGGTTGCTTGGACAATTCTGTATAGCATTTGATGGCCAAAATGCGTCCCGTTGATACAGACTACAGAGACCTCTAATAACATAGCTTATAGAGCAAGTTCACACACACAGACTAGCACTTGTACTGATGATGACGAATTTTGTCCGAAACCTCTAAAAATCATTCAACAATAATACTTTTTTCCTATTTATCTTGTTCGTTCATTCCTGCTATAAAGAATTACATGTGAATAATAATAATAATAATAATAATAATAATAATAATAATAATAATAATAATAATAATAATAATAAC
The DNA here is from genome assembly GCF_040414725.1 of Anabrus simplex. Lineage (NCBI taxonomy): Eukaryota > Metazoa > Arthropoda > Insecta > Orthoptera > Tettigoniidae > Anabrus > Anabrus simplex. The sequence continues at coordinate 397,085,799 of NC_090267.1, read as the reverse complement.
GAGGTTTTACATTCCTTCAACTACTGTACCGATACTCGTTTGAGAAACGTCAGAGTACACAAATTTTACCTTGAAATTGGTCTCTTTAAAGTCTATATACATCTTCTAACTTGGGTATCTTGCTGATTCAGTTGGAATTAGATTCCGCATCCTTGTTACAGATTGTTAGTTCAAAAATCGCAAGAAATTCGCTAAATCCTCAGTTAGGAAAACTTGTTTTGGACCTTCAGGAGCTAAAGACTTCTATGATGTGTTTGCCAATCGTAGTGAACAGCTGACTCTTGGTTAATTGTATCAGAAGCTGTTTATTTATTTAATCGGACTACCGTCCAGGGTTGGTTATTCCCCCGAACTCAGCGAGGGATCCCACCTCCCACTATCGCCTCAAGGGCAGTGTCCTGGAGCGTGAGACATATGATTGGAGATACAGCTGGGGAGGAGGACTAGTACCTCGCTCAGGCGGGCTCACCTGCTTTGCTGAACAGGGGCCTTGTGAGGGATAGATTAGAAGGGATAGGAAAGGAAGGGGAAATGAAGCGGCCGTGGTCTTAAGTTAAGAAGCATCCCAGCATTTGCCAGGGGAAGAAGTATGGAAACCACGAAAAACCACTTCAAGGATGGCTGAGGTGGGAGTCGAACCTCCCCCCTCTACTCAGTTGACCTCCCGAGGCTAAGTGGATCCGGTTCAAGTCTTCATACTGCTTTTCAAATTTCGTGACGGAGTCGGGAAACAAACCCGGGCCTCCGAAAGTGACAGCTAATCGCACTAACCACTACACCTAAGAGGTGGACTGTATCAGAATCCACCCTCTTCAATTTTCTTTCCGATAATATTTTGAATCTTTTCGACTACAACGGTTTTTTAAGCCTGGAGATACATTCATATTGTCACCTTTGTACTTTCATTCCTCAATAATAATAATAATAATAATAATAATAATAATAATAATAATAATAATAATAATAATAATAATAATCTGCAGTCTCAGCTACCGTGTGTCGTCATTTTGATTTGGTGCCATTTAGGCTGCCTGAGTGTCAATTTGGACGTTCCATTTTGTCAGTGAAATCACCAAATGTGTCGTCAGAGATATTGTAGGCCTACTTGACGGTATCATAAATGCCGAATGGTCCTTTTTCCACCTTTAAAAATTTGACTACTTCTGCCGGGTTTGAACCCGCAATCTTGGGATCTAGATGCCAACACTTTACCACTAACCCGCCGAGGGAGCTCCCAATCCCCGACAACCGAAGCAAAGTGTCAATGACATATTTAAGTTACTGTTGCAAATATTTCTAAAAAGATATACAGTATACATCGATCGTTTACACGTTGAGCGTTTTTTTTAACATTCTCTATTTTAAATTGCTATTTGTTTTACGTCGCACCAACTCAGAGAGGTCCTATGGTGACAATGGGACAGAACAGAGCTAGAACTGGGAAGGAAGCGGCTATGGACTTAATTAAGACACATCCCCAGCATTTTCTAGAGGTGAAAATGGGAAAGGCCGCCTGTGTGGTGTAGTGGTTAGTCTGATTAGCTGCCGCCCCCAGTGGCCCGGGTTCGATTCCCGGCTCTGCCACGAAATTTGGAAAGTGGTTCGAGGGCTGGAACGGGGCCCACTCAGACTTGGGAAGTCAACTGAATAGAGGTGGGTTCGATTCCCACCTCAGCCATTCTGGAAGTGGTTTTCCGTGGTTTCCTACTTCTCCTCCAGGCAAATGCCGGGATGGTACCTAACTTCAGGCCACGGCCGCTTCCTTCCCTCTTCCTTGTCTATCCCTTCCAATCTTCTCATCCCCCCGCAAGACCCCTGTTCAACATAGCAAGTGAGGCCGCCTGGGCGAGATACTGGTCATTCTCCCCAGTTGTATCCCTCAACCCAGAGTCTGAAGCTCCAGGACACTGCCCTAGAGGCGGTAGAGGTGGGATCCCTCGCTGAGTCTGAGGGAAAAACCAACCCTGGAGGGTAAGCAGATTAAGAAACAAAGAAAATGGGAAACCACGGAAAATCATCTTCAAGACGTCCGACAGTGGGGTTCGAAACCATCATCTCCCCAATGCAAACCAACAGCTACATGAGTCGAATCGCACAGCCAACTTGCTTGGTGCACGTTGCGTGAGGTTTCCAAGCTTAAGTGAGGTATCTTTGAAACTCGTGCGTTGTGTGAAATTCATGGGCCAAGGAGCCGCATAAAGTTCGCGGTTAAACTCGCGACTTAGTGTGTCTATATAATAACACACTAGTTATTTGCTCTTATAAAGTCACGTACTTAGTCGTACATAGCGAAGACTAAGTTCAGTCATTTTAGGTGACATTTCAGTCATAGGCCGTCATTTCGGTCACATTGCTTAAATTACTGCAAAAGCACAGGTATATTCAATTAATGTATGACTGCAAAATTATTTTTCCTAAGTAATAGTGAGTTGGCCGCCTATGCGGTGCACCGAGCTCATAGATGCAATCGCTTAAGTGCGGCCAGTATCCAGTAATCGGGAGATAGTGGGTTAGAGCCCCACTGTCGGCAGCCCTGAAGATGGTTTTCCGTGGTTTCCCATTTTCACACCAGGCAAATGCCGGGGCTGTACCTTAATTTAGGCCACGGCCGATTCCTTCCAATTCCTAGGCCTTTCCTATCCCATCGTCGCCATAAGACATATCTGTGTCGGTGCGACGTAAAGCAAATAGAAAAAAAATAGCCTATGTGGTGCAGTGGATAATGTGATTAGCTACCACTTCGGGAGGCTCGGTTTCCATTCCCGGCTCTGCCACAAAATTAGAAATGTAGTACGGGGTCCACTCAGCCTCGGGAGATCAATTGAATAGAGAGGGGTTCGATTCCTACCTCAGCCATCCTCGAAGTGGTTTTCCGTGCTTTCCCACTACTTCTCCAGGCAAATGCCGGGATGGTACCTAACTTAGGGCCACGGCCGCTTCCTTCCTCTTCCTTGTCTATCCCTTCCAATCTTCCCATCACCGATAAGGCCCCTGTTTAGTATAGCAGATGAAACCGCTTGGGTGTAGTACTGGTCTTTCTCCCCAGTTGTATCCCCGACCAAATATCTCACGTTCCAGGACACGACCCTTGAAGTGGTAGAAGTGGGATTCCTCGCTGACTCCGAGGGAAAAACCAACCCTGGACGGTAAACCGGCTAAGGAAGAAAGAAAGAAAGAAAGAAAGAAAGAAAGAAAGAAAGAAAGAAAGAAAGAAAGAATAGTGACTTACGTTCTATACTCACTGAATTCTTCTAAACCTTTCAAGTAGTCAGAATGTTGAATAAGCATATGCGTGAACCCAGAAATTCTTTAAATAATGTATACAAAATGCAATTGTTCTTTCTTAAACAAATCATTCGCCTTCAAGTCGTTATGATATGCGGTGCAATATAAACTGACAAAGAAGTCGAAAGAGTTACGTCACACTAATCTATGAAAAGATGAGAGCGTGACTGGAATGAAGTGTGACATCGATCAAACAATTTTTTCAGTAACTTACACTAATTTCAAAATGCAACCACTACCTGTGCTGCTGCTTAAGGAAATGATCGACGTGTGTGTTTTCAAAAGTAATTTATAGTTTTAACAATAATTCCAACAACTTTGTTGTTCATAACATCACGTTTGAAAATGTCCCCTATTAAGATAATCATCCACACAGGTATACTGACGTATCTGGTTTCAAGACACAAGCGCATATGACCTGCTGCTTATAACCTGCTACATTCTGAGTGGGCTCTGACCGCCAATATTCTGACAGGCTTTTACTAGTAACTTTCTCAGACTTGAGCACTTTATATCCCTCGTCCATTTAAAAAACTTGAAAAATGATTTTGAATAATCTGTCATACAAAGTTAAAATCCCGTAGACAGTAATAAGTAGTATACTGTTCCGTGATACGACGAGAGAGATTAATGCCATGAATCATTAATATTTCAAACATGTTTAGTTGTAAATAGCTTAAGATACTTCTACAAAATACCCCCACCCACACCCAACCTGACAATAAAGCCCAATTTCAGAAATGTCGAGCAATCGCTCGAAGAGAAATACAACTTAGCAAAAGAAAGAAGTCTTCTCACTAAATTCCCGAATCCCACAAAAGGAAATGTGGAATAAACTTGAAAATCTAAATGGCAAATATAATCCCTCCTACATTACTTCCCTCAGAAACCCGGTCGATGGATCCTTTATAAAAGAACCTCAAAACATCGTTGAGAAATTAGCTGACACATTTGCCGAGATTTCTAGTGACCATAATTATGACCCTGAATTTCTCCATAAAGAAAACCAGTGAAACTCTTGATCTAAGGACAGACATCTCTGACCCCAACTATAATTTAAACGATACTTACCAACTTCAGGAAATATTGAGCTAGACAAATGTGGCAGATCCATTCCTGGCCCAGATACGATCCCATATGAATTTCTAAAATAGCTTCCACCAAATGTGCACCCTTCAACAGACACCTAGATAAGTTGGAAATGTGAAATACAGGAAGCGGTTCTCAATAACCAATACCTAACAGCAGTCAATTTACGTAAACAAGGCATATGGCATGGTGTGGAAAGATTATTTAATCAAAGTATTAATGCCACATAAAATATCTGGAAATACGCGTTATTTCATTTATAATTTTCTCCAAATTCGACGAATCCAAGTTAAAGTAAATGTAATACTATCAAAGGAAGTAGTAATTAATACTGGAGTTCCACAAGGATCGGTTATCAGTGTAACACTGTTTCTCGTATCAATTAATGGTAGGCCTATAGTCCCCAACATCAATTCATCAGTTAAGTGTTGCCTTTTGCTGACGATTTGATCAGTTTCTGCCCAAGAAGAAACATTACAACGACTCAAATTTTGTTACACGAATCAATTGTAAATATTCAAAACGGGACTAAAACCACAGGGTTCAAAATCTCCAAAATTAAAACCAAATATAATATTTTATCCAAAAGTAAACATACCGTCCGTAATCCTAAATTATATATGGAAAATGATAACATTGAATCAGTTAACCACCGAGGCCCGGGTTCTATTCCCGACTCTGCCACGAAATTTGGAAAGTGGTACGAGGGCTGGAATGGCGTCCACTCAGCTTCGGGAGGTCAGCTGAGTAGAGGGGGGTTCGATTCCCTCCTCAGCCATCCTCGAAGTGGTTTCCCTTGGTTCCCCACTTCTCCTCCTGGCAAATGTCGGGATGGTATCTAACTTAAGGCCACGACCGCTTCCTTCCCCCGTCCTTGTCTATCCCTTCCAATCTGCCCATCCCCTCACCAGGACCCTGTTCAGCGTAGCAGGTGAGGCCGCCTGGGTGAGGTCCTGATCCTCCTCCCCATTTGTATCCGCCGACCCAAAGTCTCGCGCTCCTGGACACTGCCCTTGATGCAGTAGGGGTGGGATCCCTCACTGATTCCGAGGGAGAAACAAACCCTGGAGTGAAAGCAGATTAAGAAAGAAGAAGCAAGTTATTTTACGTGTCGGTAAATAAACCGACAAGATGCTGGCTTTATTCCTTTTCTTAGACTTTTTCTCCACAACTTCTTGGGGATCAGCACTTCATCTTTCATGGCCATATGTCCTTCCTGACGCTAACTCTAGGTGGAAGAATGTATTCACAATTGCGTGTTTCTGTGGTGGTTGGTTGTGTGCTGTGTTGTGTGTATGTGAAGAGGTGTGCATTGAGATAAATAGAAATCCCCAGTCCATGAGTCAGAGGAATTAACGAGACGCAATTAAAATCCCCGACCCGACCGGTAATCGAACCCGGGGCCCTCTGAATCGAAGGCTACTACGCTGACCATTCAGCGAAAGATGCCGGCTCTATTGAGCACAGAGTCGTAATGTTACCGATGTTTGTTTGTCCTGTTTCTCTGCGGGGTCGGGTATATGAGGGGAGATGAATCTGTCGTGGTGTTTATCCTTTGCTGATGATCTAGCAATCGTTACTAAGACCAGAAATGAAACCAGTTAGGCCGTACAGAGATTACACAATATAGCATAAAGGAAAGGCCTCCAGATATCGTACTGAAACTCCCAGTACACGGAAAATGTACATCAACATAGTAAAAAACTTCGCTATAGATGGAAAACGGCACAGTTTCACAGGTGTCCTCCTTCAAATACTGTACTTTGGAGAGATCATACAACCATCGGGACTAGACAGTAGGGCCAACATAGAAAGAGCCACTAAACTCCATAAGGCGTACAGACTAACGTGGAATGACTTCAACAAAAGAGTCATATCGCTTAGGCCTAATATATAATTACGACACTACAAGAGAGTTGCAGCCAGCCCTGTTGTAAATGGCGTGAAAATGTCGCTCATAGGGTCGGTTGGTGCAAGCATTTCAGTGGGCTTGGCAGACTGATATGTACAGTAACAGCAACTTCTGGCTCAGTGAGGAAAGCAACGGGAAACTACCTCACTGCTCATTTCCCTAGTACGCCTCTTCAGTGACGCTTAGGCCGTCTATGACAGCTGATGGCGGATCTGCTGAGTATCAAACCAGCCTTCGGGCTGAATACTCAACATAGGCCTACAATATACAACTTGGAGGTCACTCTAAAATTATAAAATTAAAAAAGGAAGATCCGCCGCGAAAATTATGGCTCCACGAGAGAAAATGGAATGTGGATTAAGAGGAGAACAGCGAATCTCCACTTACCAACTGATAGGTTCACTGATGCGCAAGAGACGCCTGAAATTCTATGGCCATATCTATAGAATGCACAGCGACAGACTCACCAAAAGATTATTTAAAAGAATCAACTCAAAGAAGGTGAAAATAAACTGGCTAAAGCCGGCTGAGTGGCTCAGATGGTTGAGGCGCTGGCCTCCTGACCCCAACTTGGCAGGTTCGATCCTAGCTCAGTCCGGTGGTATTTGAAGTTGCTCAAATTCGTCAGTCTCGTGTCGGTAGACTTACTGGCACGTAAAAGATCTTCTGTGGGATAAAATTCCGGCACCTAGGCGTCTCCGGAACCGAAAAAGTAGTTCGTGGGACGTAAAACCAATGACATTACTATTAAACTGGCTAGAAGAAACTAAGGCGGAGCTCCAAGAAATGAATATCACGGACGACATCATAGAAGATCGTGGAGCCTTTAGTACAATAGTAGCCAAGAACAAATTCGTGGATAAACCTAAAAAAATACTGGTAGGAAGTGGTCCACAGAACGCAAGATGCAACACAGTGGGTTTATGAAGAGATTTCGGGGATGGGGGGGGGGGGATAAGAAGGCGAAAACCATCAGGCCAACGAACAAGTTCAAACACGCTCTTTGAATGGACAAAACGAAGAGAGAATAATAATAATAATAATAATAATAATAATAATAATAATAATAATATGAAAATTAATATTTGCTGTATGTGTATGAGATTTTGTTAACTATATAAAACGATTAACATGCACATTGTTGGAATACAGTACCAAATAACAGATTGGTGCAGAGGTAATTATGAAAAAATATGGCCTGTTCCTACTTCCTATCCTACCTCGAATGTTACCACCAGTTATACTATTTACTACCCCATTTCTGTATTCTACCTACTGGACCAAACCATCGGAAATCAAGAGCGCACCTGTAATCGAGCAACTTCATATACCGCCGATCTGAGCGGGGATCGAATCCGCCAGCTTGGGCTCTAACGTATGAGAAACTCAACCTGGCTTTGAGTGACCTGAGGTTGATGTTTATGTATGCTGTCGAGGTCTACAGGTCAGCGTAACAGCTTCTCGTTTCATTGTCAGTGGAAGTCTACAGGTTAGCATAACACCTTCTTGAATCATTGTCAGTGGTGGTATACAGGTCAGCCTAAAAGCTTCTCGCTTCATTGTACGTGGAGGTCTACAGATTAGCATAACATCTTCTCGCTTCATTGTACGTGGAGGTCTACAGATTAGCATAAAAGCTTCTCGTTTCATTGTACATGGAGGTCTACAGGTTAACTTAACAGCTTCTCGAATCATTGTCAGTGGAGGTCTACAGGTTAACATAACAGCTTCTCGAATCATTGTCAGTGGAGGTCTACAGGTTAGCGTAACAGCTTCTCGAATCATTGTCAGTGGAGCTCTACAGGTTAGCGTACAGCTTCTCGAATCATATTGTCATTGGAGGTCTACAGGTTAGCATAACAGCTTCTCGAATCATTGTCAATGGAAGTCTACAGGTTAGCATAACAGCTTTTCGAATCATTGTCAGTGGAGGTCTACAATAGCGGCGATTAGGGGGGGGGGGCGAGGGGGGCAGTCGCCCCCCCCCTACTTTGTGGAGAAACCTTTGCATTTGTATTCCATTTTAGCTGGATGAAACAAAGAATTATAGGAATTATTAAAACAAGCAATTTGTACAAACCCTGTTGTTCTATCAGCTAATTATTTGCTTTAATTAATTAATAACGAAATGCTTAGCGGAAATACGCAACAAAGTCGTTCACGCGGTTAACCGATTTGTATAAAGCCAATGGAGACTTTTTATGTGCTGTGAGGAAGGGTACGCGCGCATTCGTTAGTCTGGCAGTCTCTTTAGTGTCTGTTAGTTTTTTCAGTTTTTAGTCAAATACTAAATGATTTTTAATTGTATAATCACGCCGTACGTCTATTTAATTGTTATACATGTATAATAATGTTCCTCTCGTAAAAGTTTTATTGTATAGTATTGAATCAAAATCTCAAATAAATATTATCAACACAGTTAAGTTGTTAGGCTGAGAATCTTTACCTCTCTGTCGAAATTCCATTTAGTAGCTTTCTTTTCCAGTTTTAATGTATAACGTATATACACCCCCCCCCCCCCAAGCCATATCCCACAAACTCGGGTACTTTGTTGTCTTTACATTTTTTGGCCCCTACTTCCATTTCCCAATCGCCGCTACTGGAGATCTACAGGTTACCATAACAGCTTCTCGAATCATTGTCAGTGGAGGTCTACAGGTTAGCATAACAGCTTCTCGAATCATTGTCAATGGAAGTCTACAGGTTAGCATAACAGCTTTTCGAATCATTGTCAGTGGAGGTCTACAGGTTAGCATAACAGCTTCTCGAATCATTATCCGTGGAGGTCAACAGGTTAGGGTAACAGTTTCTCGTTTCATTGTCAGTGGAGGTCTACAGGTTAGCGTAACAGCTTCTCGAATCATTGTCAGTGGAGGTCTACAGGTTAGCATAACAGCTTCTCGAATCATTGTCAGTGGAGGTCTACAGGTTAGCATAACAGCTTCTCGAATCATTGTCAGTGGAGGTCTACAGGTTAGCATAACAGCTTTTCGAATCATTGTCAGTGGAGGTCTACAGGTTAGCATAACAGCTTCTCGAATCATTGTCCGTGGAGGTCAACATTTTAGCGTAACAGTTTCTCGTTTCATTGTCAGTGGAGGTCTACAGGTTAGCGTAACAGCTTCTCGAATCATTGTCAGTGGAGGTCTACAGGTTAGCATAACAGCTTCTAGAATCATTGTCAGTGGAGGTCTACAGGTTAGCATAACAGCTTCTCGAATCATTGTCAATGGAAGTCTACAGGTTAGCATAACAGCTTTTCGAATCATTGTCAGTGGAGGTCTACAGGTTAGCATAACAGCTTCTCGAATCATTGTCCGTGGAGGTCAACAGGTTAGCGTAACAGTTTCTCGTTTCATTGTCAGTGGAGGTCTACAGATTAGCATAACAGCTTCTCGAATCATTGTCAATGGAAGTCTACAGGTTAGCATAACAGCTTTTCGAATCATTGTCAGTGGAGGTCTACAGGTTAGCATAACAGCTTCTCAAATCATTGTCAGTGGAGGTCTCCAGGTTAGCAAAACAGCTTATCGTTTCATTGTCAATGAAGGTCTTCAGGTTGGCATAACAGTTTCTTGAATCATTGTCCATCAGTCACTACTGATCTGCCTTTAGGGCAGTCGCCCAGGTGGCAGATTCCCTATTTGATTTTTCCTAGCCTTTTCTTGAATGATTTCAAAGAAATTGGAACTTTATTGAAAATCTTCCTGTCAGTGGAGGTCTACAGCTTAGCATAACAGCTTCTCGAATCATTGTCAATGGAGGTTTACAGGTTAGCATAACAGCTTATCGAATCATTATCAGTGACAAAGTGTCCCGAAAGCAGTATCATCTGATTATAATAGAGAAGTCACTGTTATGAATTAGAAATTTCCAATATGGTTGATCGGTAGGAGGAGGAGGAGGAGGAATAAATAGACGAGAGTTTTGCGGTCTTTCTTTCGGGCGATGGCTGTTCATTACGAAGGGCTAGCGCTGAGCGTATTTCAAAACCATTTTATTGTGAGTTGTGAGAGCTCATTACACGTCCACTTTTTGATGAAGGCTATTTGCTGTCTCCTGCTGCGCCACATGCGATACGCGCCCCGTCATTTGACATAACGCACTTGCACGCGCCCTCTGCGTGAAGCTGCCGGAAATAATTGGAGCAATCCCCACCCACAATGGCTCAGAATAACGGCTTCACAATTAAAGGCTCACAGAAACACACCATTCAACAATTTTTTCAGTTCGTATTTACGAGCAATTCCTTTAATTTTTGGCAACTTATTATGGGGTGTGAATTTTAATATTCAATTTTATCACTCGATTTTATTTTGCAACCCTCCAGAGATTGAACATGTTTAGGATGGGTCTCGGGAGCAAGCAGAATCTGGTAAAGCTTCTACTTATTTGTTATCCAGTGAGTTGACTACGCGATACAGGTCGTGCAACTGTGAGCTTGCACATGTGAGGACGTGGGTTCGACCCCACTGACGGCAGCTTCGAAGATGAATTTCCTGTTGTTTCTGACATTCACATCTGGCTGTATTTGAAGTAAGGCTACAGCATCTACTACCCCAATTCTAGCCTCTTCCCGTCCCTATTACACTGAGAACCTGTAATAATAATAATAATAATAATAATAATAATAATAATAATAATAATAATAATAATAATAATAATAATAATAATAATAATAATAATAATAATAATAATACCGGGCGAGTTGGCCGTGCGCGTAGAGGCGCGCGGCTGTGAGCTTGCATCCGGGAGATAGTAGGTTCGAATCCCACTATCGGCAGCCCTGAAAATGGTTTTCCGTGGTTTCCCATTTTCACACCAGGCAAATGCTGGGGCTGTACCATAATTAAGGCCACGGCCGCTTCCTTCCAACTCCTAGGCCTCTCCTATCCCATCGTCGCCATAAGACCTATCTGTGTCGGTGCGACGTAAAGCCCCTAGCAAAAAAAATAATAATAATAATAATAATAATAATAATAATAATAATAATAATAATAATAATAATAATTGTTTTTATTTTTATTTATTTATTTTTAACGTATCTATAATAAATTTGCAGATGTTTTGTAGGACATTATACATTTTCTTTGCAATAATTTGCACCTGCAAAGCACTTAATGTGCTTATCTGCCCGTGAATTTGTTTTGTATACATTGTTGTAATCCTTACTGTTTACAACATTATTAAGGTTTTTACATTTACACTAGCATAATTAGCATGATCATTTCGCCCTACGTTGTGGGTTTGTATCAATCCCTGAATGTACCATTCAAAATAAACAAATCTGTGATGGATTTTTCATTCATGGGCAAATATTTAAAATGTAATTTTATATTCTATGATCCATAGTTTCACATGTTCTTGTAGTTTATATTTTGTTCTCAAGTGCGTCATTTCTGAGTGCAACTTGTTCAAAAATTTAGGAACTACAACTTGTAGTGTTCTGGAGCCATATTTGTTGTAGTACCTGATGAACTCAAAATACTCGTAACTTCTATACCTCAGTCTTGTCCCATGTGTATGCTCATTTAAAATGCTATATAATAATAATAATAATAATAATAATAATAATAATAATAATAATAATAATAATAATAATAATAATAATAATAATAATAATAATAATAATAATAATAATAATAATAAATAACAATGCTATCATTTATTTCAGTCATACTGAATAAGTTTTATTAATTTGTGCTTATTTATTTTTTATTTTACGTCGCATCACTCAGGCAGGTGTTATTATGACTATGGAATAAGACAGGACTAGGAATGGAAAGAAAGTGACTCTGAAATTAATTAAGGTACAGCCTGGTGTTGAAATGGGAAACCAGGGAAAACCATCTTCAATGCTGCCGACATGCGGTTCAAGCCCACCGTCTTCCGAATGCAATCTAACAGCTTCACGATCCAAACTGCGTAGCCAACACACTGCTCTGGAAACTATAAAAGTAAGTAGAACGTTAAATCCTTACCATCAACATTTTCCCTAGTGTGCAAGGTCACTGTTCTCATCCAATTGTTCCTTAGCCTGGGTGTTGTGCTTGTCTAATGTGACCTTTCACTTGGAGGTTCGCTTCCCTTCCTGCTTTTTGACATCTAGACATGCCTTCGGTCTTCATTTCACCATATCCCTTCGATTATTGCGGCGAAGGTATCCCTCCCAACAGATATGGTTTCTGCATTGACGTCGTCTTCAAACACTCCACCAGGAACTGTGGGCCTTTGATCTTCCTTAGCCTGGATGTTGTGCTTGTCTAATTTGGCCATTCACTTGTCGATTCGGTTCATTTTCTGTTCTAGACATTTCTGCCCTCAAGGCATCTTCAAACACTCCCCTCGCCACGAACCATGGGGCTTCGATTATTAACATGCGCAGTCCCTTCAGGTACCAGCAGCGTGTTCCGCAACAGACACACACTGTAACATGTAGCCTATAATGTTACATAAGTAATAGGTACATAAATGTTTACTTAAATATGTATTTTATATACGAAGACTACCATGCCGACCGAGCTCGATAGCTGCAGTCGCTTAAGTGCGGGCAGTATCCAGTATTCGGGAGATAGTAGGTTCGAACCCCACTGTCGGCAGCCCTGAAAATGGTTTTCCGTGGTTTCCCATTTTCACACCAGGCAAATGCTGGGGCTGTACCTTAATTAAGGCCACGGCCGCTTCCTTCCAACTCCTAGCCCTTCCCTGACCTATCGTCGCCATAAGACCTATCTGTGTCGGTGCGACGTAAAGCAACTAGCAAAAAAAAACTACCATGCCGAAACGTTGTGCTATTTTTTAAGTTCTTCAAGAGAAACAATAGGCCTAAGTTACATTGTTTTAAACTAAACATAAAATGTATAACGTAATGAAAATCACTCCTTTGCCTTTATTTTTAATACAGCAATCATAGAACTACACTGTGTTGGTCAAACATTGAGTTATGTCTAATTTAAGTTTGACTTTCTTTCAAAACGTTGTAAGTCCATTACCCAGTTCAAGTCAAAACATTGTAAGGTTCACAGCATTTGCATAAAAATGTTGAAACTAATGGTTAATGAAAACTTCGAATACAGCTGTCTACTCGTTGTTTATAGGAGCCATTAAAGTAAAATATCAATCTTTAAATGAATGAAACAAGTAAAGTTGTTTCAGAAATACTAAAGAATACTCATTTTCTTTGCTGTTACAAGCTGTTAGTAGTACTTCTCTACTAGGTACCTGCGCAACTTCGGACTGTCCTTCATTAAGGATAGCTAACACGTATTCCTTTGGGTAACAAGTTAAGTTTCCAAAAAATGATCCGTATCATTCATTACCCATGACTTATATTCTTTCCATCACTACAGATAGAAAACTTAACTACAATATCCAAAACGTGGAGCGAAAAAAGCACTATGGTAAAACATGTTTCATTTACAATATAGTACATACAACGTTATAGCTTGCACCACTACTGAGCTTTACTTTCCTCTCACTTGGAGAAACACTATCTTCATCAGCTTTTTGTATGTTGTAAAGCGAGGCACTTACAACCCATTACCACAAGCAAACGTGCTACAACGTTTTGGCATAGGGTCTTCATATATCTACATAATGTTTATATTCCGTATAATTCAATTGTAGGAAGATTCACTATTGTAATAAGATTTTAGATATATTCATATTTATTTAAATGAAATGGCGTATGGCTTTTGGTGCCGGGAGTGTCCTGGGACATGTTCGGCTCACCAGTTGCAGGTCTTTTGATTTGACGCTCTAAGGCGACCTGCGCATCGTGATGAGGATGAAATTATGATGAAGACGACACATACGCCCAGTCCCTGTAACAACGAAGGTAACCAGTGGTGGTTAAACTTCCCGAGCCTGCCAGGAATCGAACCCAGGACCCCTGTGATCAAATGCCAGCACGCTAACAATTTAGCCATGGAGCCGGATATTTGTTTAAATACCGGTACTCTTAATCTATAATTCAATTAGTTGTGTATTCTAGACAATTTTGTATTCAGTCGTGAAACCAGGATGTGCTTGAAGACATCAAATCCAGTAATGCTGGAAACATATCAAGTTTTGAGAGTGTAACTGGAAGTTCTAAATGTCTGCATTTCAAATATTTTAAGGGGGGGGGGGGGAGACCTAGCTTAACAAAGAAAAAAAGGTTAATGTTAATTCGATTGTTAAATATGCTACAATTGTTGTTGACAATTGCTGCACATATCCCAGTATTGCCATGCTTCCTGGCAACCAGAAGCAACTTCAATTATGTCAAAATTCTAATAATTATAATAATTTAAAATAAAATGTTCAAAATTTCCCGCCTTTTTAACAGTATATCACTGTTTCCCTTATAAATTCCAAGTTTAATAGAATTTTCGTACTTTTCCTGTTTTAAAGTGTGTATCAAACCTCCACCTACAAAATGAACCTCAATCACTAACATAGACTGTGATTTAGATTTTTTGTCGAGTTTTTATTCCGTGCACCTGAAAATATTAATATGTTTGTGAATAAATATGTTATATAAAATCTAATATAAATCCTATTGATCTGAATGAGGTACAGATTGTAGTACAACACTATGGGAGGAAACCCTATAAAAATCATAATTATCCGTGAAACAGTAAGATATTTATGAAGAAAACCGTGATATATTGTTAAAAAGGCGGGAAATTTTTAACATGTTATTTAAAATTATTATAAATAGAATTTTGACATTATTGAAGTTGCCTCTGATTGCTAGGAAGCATGCCAATACTGGGATATGTGCAGCATTTGTCAACTACGTTTGTAGCATATATAATCGAATGAATATTGGCCCATTTTCCCCGTGTTAAGCTGGGTCTCCCCACTTAAGTTGAAGTAATCAGTACTGACCAGTACTATCGGAAGCCACGCAGCAGGAAGTAGTTTTAATTACAAGTAGATATATATATAACTGTGTACAGGAAGTGGTAGTTATTCTGATTCGGATTCTGTGTCTGTTCTGATCGTTAGGGTTTGTTTGGTTTGTCGGTGATCTCAAGTACCATAGTTCACAACGTCTTCAGAAGAGTTTACACGGGGACAGTTTGCAGGACTCTACTGTCCTGTATTCCGTAAACAGCTCAGTTGCACAGGACAGGATAGTACAAGACAATGCTCATACATCATCAAAACAGATCCAGGGAAATAAGGAAAATCTTGTACGAAGCAGGGTTAAATATACAGTAAGTAGGTGGAGAATGGACGAAAAGTATGAATGAGGATGTCAGCAGATAATTTTGTTTTAAAAGCTTGAGCCACGGTATTTTGACTTGCAGGCTACACGTTGATTCTTGTGTCAAGTGCGTCGATCCGAGGATTGTGATCCTCTTCTTCACTTCCTTTCAATCAAAATCTAAAAGCGGCGTCTTCGAAGACCGTAAGTGGGACGTAAAAGCAAATAACATTATTATTATTATTATTATTATTATTATTATTATTATTATTATTATTATTATTATTATTATTATTATTAAATCTAAAAGCCATGCCTTCTGTAATATTTCCGATGGTGTTGTTCCGACATTGTTTATTCCTATATTTACGAATAGTTCAGATTTTTATCAATCAGTCACTACTGATCTGCATTTAGGGCAGTCGCCCAGGTGGCAGATTCCCTATCTGTTGTTTTCCTAGCCTTTTTTTAAATGATTGCAAAGAAATTGGAAATTTATTGAACATCTCCCTTGGTAAGTTATTCCAATCCCTAACTCCCCTTCCAATAAACGAATATTTGCCCCAATTTGTCCTCTTGAATTCCAACTTTATCTTCATATTGTGATCTTTCCTACTTTTAAAGACACCATTCAAACTTATTCGTCTACTGATGTCCTCCCATGCCATCTCTCCACTGACAGCTCGGAACATACCACTTAGTCGAGCAGCTCGTCTCCTTTCTCCCAAGTCTTCCCAGCCCAAACTTTGCACCATTTTTGTAACGCTACTCTTTTGTCGGAAATCGTCCAGAACAAATCGAGCTTCTTTTCTTTGGATTTTTTCCAGTTCCTGAATCAAGTAATCCTGGTAAGGGTCCCATACACTGGAACCATACTCAAGTTGAGGTCTCACCAGAGACAAATATGCTCTCTCCTTTACATCCTTACTACAACCCCTAAATACTCTCATAATCATGTGCAGAGATCTGTACCCTTTGTTAACAATCATATTTATGTGATTTCCCCAATGAAGATCTTTCCTTATATTTACATCTAGGTATTTACAATGATCCCCAAAGGGAACTTTCACCCCATCAACGCAGTAATTAAAACTGAGAGGACTTTTCCTATTTGTGAAACTCACATCCTGACTTTTATCCCCATTTATCATCATACCATTGCCTACTGTCCATCTCACAACATTATCGAGGTCATTTTGCAGTTGCTCACAATCTTGTAACTTATTTATTACTCTGTACAGAATAACATCATCTGCGAAAAGCCTTATCTCTGATTCCATTTCTTTTTTTCTTTTTTTGCTTTACGTCGCGCCGACATAGATAGGTCTTATGGCGACGATTGGATTGGAAAGGACTAGGAGTGGGAAGGAAGCGGCCGTGGTCTTATTTAAGGTACAGCCCCAGCATTTACCTAGTGTGAAAATAGGAAACCACGGAAAACCATCTTCAGGCTGACAGTGGGGTTTCGAACCCACTATCTCCCGGATGCAAGCTCACAGCTGCGCGACTCTAACCGCACGACCAACTCGCCCGGTGAAAGCGATATAGAATCTAGCCTAAAAGCATTTAAACTGCGCGCCTGGTTAGCATTTCCTTGTGACTAGGCAGCCCATGAGATTTTTGTAACAACGCATAAACGTAGTATTAAAGCTGTAAAGTTTCATTATGTGTTAATAAAATCGTAACGTTTCAAAGTCCTGCAGCGCATGATATAGTCGTAGTATGAGTGAACCCGACCTTGTGCCGCGACACGTACTCGCGCGGTGACATGTCACACTGAGTAAAACAATAACCTATTAAATACTTCTAAAATATTGTTCCAGATTCTTCCATCATAAAATCATATACAAATATTCTAGACTTTTCGATCGGACCAAAAATTAGAAAGCTCAATCACCCTCATTTAATCGTATCTATTGGTGAAAGTTATAGAAGTAGGCCCTATATATTTGCTTACTGCGATTTATAATGTCTTAGCCAAGGTTTTGTCTATGAGACCCATTCTACTAGTTGAGGCCCAGTGGCATTAGGGCCTGCAAGGCCTGCAATGGAGATGGCCCCGGAACTTAAGGGTCCCGCAGACTTGCGTTGTGCAACTTTAAAGCTTTCCAGTGTGTTGAAACACTAATAATACAACATATAGGCCTATCACTATAACATACCTGTGAATAACACACACTAATAAAGGAATGATATTGTTCTATCAAATCACTTTTAACCAAGCATATAAATCTACAATTGTGTTTACGTTGCATAAACTTAACAATTATTGTGAATTGGTGATGGTATGAACAAGTGGGACAAATTTATTATCAATGTTATAGTCATGAAGAGAACAAAGGGGGTCCCCTAGGTTAGGGGAGGAATTGAGGAAGAGTAAGTTAGACATCATGACAGTTTCAAACTTCCCGGGCCTCTTCAGCATTTTTCCTTCTGTAGTGGTTGGTAACATAATCTCACTCTCTTCATTCGTGGGAATGACGTCATAATCTATGTTTCAGCCAATGGTAGTAGGCTCAGGAGCTCTGGATAATGGACATTGATTCCCAGGTAAGAATAGCAGCATTGATACCGATACTTAAATATTATGTTATAAACCTTGGGGGGAGGATAGTATATTTCTGCCAAACAACACACCGGATTGTGCTATGTGACATATCTTCAAAATAATCCCACGTCCACGACTTACGTTGCGTTTCGGACATCGTCTTAAAGTTGTCGCGTCAGAATCCAGTATTGGGAAGATAGTGGGTTCGAGCCCCAATGTCGGCAATCCTGTAGATGGTTTTCCGTGGTTTCCTATTTTCACATCAGACAAATGCTGGGGCTGTGCCTTAAATAAGGCCACGGCCGCTTCCTTCCCACTTCTAGTCCTTTCCTGTCCCATCGTCGCCATAAGACCTATCTGTGTCGGTGCGAAGCAACTTGCAAAAAAAAAAAAAAAAAAAAAAAAAAAAAGAGGTTGTCGCGTACAGTTAGACACGATTACACATTGCACCACAATATACCGAAGTAAAAGCAAAGTCACCTCCGTACAGGCCATGAAGGCCCTTGGAGGAGCGGAAGGTAAAGGCTTCCACCATTGTTAACCTCGACACGTGATGGGGTAGAGTGGTTAGCTCTACGCCCGGCCGCCCTTGCTCCCAGGAATTAACCTGGTACTCCTTTTTGGTGTAGGCTGAGTGAACCTCAGGGCCATAGGCACCTCCGTAAGTGGAAATCTCGTTTCTTAAATTTTACGACTTCCTGACGGAGATTCGAACCCACGTCCTTCCGGGCGAACCGAGCACCGCCTCGGCCAGGCAGCCCCTAATATACCGAAGTACCTACAGTAATTATAACGTGAATACTTTATAACATTGTAAATAATTATTTCCTTCGTCGCCCTACGTATGTCAGTAAACACAAGCGCTGGTTAAATGGATATTGAATGAGGGGTCTGATAAATTATGAGTGATAATGCTGCACACCTACAGTAACAGTCAGTTTCTGTACTTAGCCTGCTCATTCGTGTAGGTACTTACCGATGGATACAATCAGAATGAGTATTCTATACATGCATCAATATGAGACCTCGGTAGAAATGAACGGCCAAGTCACTTGTTGAAGCGTATTTACAGAATGGAGAAGGCCCGTGGTTGCCTATTCACGAAATCGGCACGAACAACATTCAGCTTCGGCTACCTGTAGGCCTACGACACGCTGCGCGCCGCTCAATGCGGGACAACACTCTCGAGATTTCTCGCGAGAGGTGCTTATGCAAGACCAACTACAATTGTAGATGATCTTGGGTTATGCTAGTCTCGAGAAATTCTCGAGACTCCATCTCAGACTCCATCACCAGTTAGCGGTGTTATAAGTTATTGGGGATTGGAGCAAGCTTAATTCAGGTTACTACATTTCGAACTTCAGTCATTCAAAGTAGAGTACCGGTATATGCATTTTTTTAACTTTTCATTTGTTTACCTTGTAACGTTTTGAGATTAAAATGTCATTGAACTTGACTTACTTGCCCTTTACCCCCTGACCCTTTTTATATGTGTAATTCCAAGTGCAGAATACCGCGTTGAATTACCAAGTTATTGTATCCTTAATTGCGCTATTTGTGTAAGGCAGGGCTGTCCAACGTTCGTTTCTACGCGAGCACATTCACATGATAACTAAGGGTATGCGGGCGCCAGGTACGATTCCACTAATTCGACTACTGTTATCGGTACTACAACGACTATATAATAATAATAATAATAATAATAATAATAATAATAATAATAATAATAATAATAATAATAATAATAAATCCAGAATTAAAAATTATATGAAAATATATTTGCTCACATAATTAATGTGAAATCTGGCACTGCATGCTCGCTGCAAGTTGAGGAAAGTCCGGTGTGTAACTGGAACAGGCTGCTCTTAACGCGTCATCCAGGTGTGAGTCTGTCAGGCAGGATCGGAATTTGTTTCTTATTATGTTCATAGTCGAAAACGCGACTTCACAAAGATAGGTTGAACCAAAACAAGATTGCATCTTCAGAGCAACACTGCGGGTAATGGGATACTTTTTACCGTCCACCGGAGTCCAGAAATTGCCACATGTTGCGTAGGAGGATTTCAAAGAAAAGTATGCCTGAAGGCTTAAAATTTCCATTTCTAATTCTTCAGGACTATCATTTTCGAATATTTCACACACCCTCCCTCCAAGCTCACAAACGTCAACAGAAGCGAAGGGATTATTGACAAACATGATCACTGGTTCAAGCATTGAAACCTGGCTAAATCTGCTACCAAATTCGGACCCAAGAGTTTCAAGATGTTTAGCAAGAGATGAAAAATCACGCTTGCCGCCATTTACTGTACCTGCCATAGATTTCAAATTTGGAAAATGTGAAAAGGAATTTCTATTTAAATGGACACTGCAAATTTTCAAATGTATTGACAATACTTATCATGTTAAAAATTAAATAACTGGAGGTTCAACCTATTCAATACATTTCTATTTAAATGGGACCGGTTTCGACCTTAGTCTAGGTCATCATCAGCCATAAAAAACATGTAAAATGTTTAAGAATGTTGGAGGTCAGTTTTACACTGTTAGGCACAAAGACACGACATCACATTCTGTTCTGCACAAAGTCACAACATTAACAATCAACTTGCGAAGATCAAAAAGGCTTGAATTCGCAGACGAACAGATCTGTAGAAGAAAGCCGCCAGCTCCCGGTGACTACGTAGCACATTCAAGGTCACGCGCTGCGGCCAAACACCAAAGTAGAGTGGAGAAAGTTTCGAAGGTCCAGAACCTGTCACGGCTGCGGGAAGCCAAGTGCGTATATAAAAGTATACGATGCCAAGTAATATAACCGAATGAGCACCCGTACTCCAGGTTCTGGACCTTCGAAACTTTCTCCACTCTACTTTGGTGTTTGGCCGCAGCGCGTGACCTTGAATGTGCTACGTAGTCACCGGGAGCTGGCGGCTTTCTTCTACAGATCTGTTCGTCTGCGAATTCAAGCCTTTTTGATCTTCGCAAGTTGATTGTTAATGTTGTGACTTTGTGCAGAACAGAATGTGATGTCGTGTCTTTGTGCCTAACAGTGTAAAACTGACCTCCAACATTCTTAAACATTTTACATGTTTTTTATGGCTGATGATGACCTAGACTAAGGTCGAAACCGGTCCCATTTAAATAGAAATGTATTGAATAGGTTGAACCTCCAGTTATTTAATTTTTAACATCAATAATTTCAATACGGAACAATGAAATTTTTATCTTTAAATACTTATCATACCTGAAATTTATGATCTTTCCTTTGTAATTCGAGATTTAACTCATTTAATTTTGAGGTGATGTCTGCCAAGAATGCTAATTCGATTAGCCAAGATATATCATCAAGTTCGTGATAATATTTCCCAGGAGATGATTTCATAAAGTCTCGTATCTCATCCAACAGGCAGCAAAACCGTTCGAGTGTTTCCCCCTGCTAAGCCACCTTACGCCTGCATGAAGGATGACGTCTCCATACTCCGAATGTGACATAATTAAAATATTTCTGAACAATCGAAATATCTTATATAATTCACGTAATGAGTCACAATTTTCATGACATGATCGAACTTTAAAACCTTTGCGCATAAAGATTCTTGGTGAATAATACAATGATAAGAAAGAAATTTTGGAAATGATTCATCCTTAGCGCAAAGAGAAAGAAATCCATTATTTCTACCAGTCATAGACGGTGCCCCATCTGTTGTTATAGTGACAAGCTTTGACAGTGGTAACTTACTCTCTTTGGTGAATTTAACGAAAGCATCAAATATGTCTTCTCCCCTAGTACGTCCATGAAGTGGCAATAGGTTGACAAATTCTTCCTTTACTGTAAAATCATTAAAAACCATTCTAGCAAATACACACAACTCAGCAGTGTCAGCATATCAGCACTTTAATCAAACTGGAGTGAAAAATGTTCACAAGATTTCAATCCTGATGTAATTGAGATTCCATGTTATTAGAAATCTGTTCAACCCGCCTAGCAACAGTTTGGTGAGACAACTGAAGTCCTTTGATTGAAGATATCAATTCGGATTTATCTTTGTGAGATTCGAACAGAGATTCAGCGGCATTTAGCATAGCTTCTTTCACTACTTCCCCATCACTGAAAGCTTTTTTCCTTTTAGCTAGGACGTAAAAAACTTTGTAGAAGCTATTGTCACGTTACGCGTTTGCTGAACTGGCTTCTTATACGCACATTGTTGCAATGCTTTTTTAGATTTTAGGTCTTTCACTTTGTATTTTCTTAGTTCAGAATTAACAAGAAATTCACTGTCAAATTTTTTGTGATTAGTCAAAAATGTCGCTGTACATTAGACTACTTCTTTTAGGAACAGACACGCTAGCATTACACAATAAACACACAGACTTTTCTTTGTTTTCAATAAAGCAATACTGGTCCTCCCATTCACTGTTAAAGTTATAAATTCTTTGCCTTTTAGCCATGTTAAGAAGAGTTATGTTTAATGACATATAACTGATTATAAACTGAATAATTTAAAGTTTAAATAGTAATGAAAAATGCACACGAAACATGTTGAATGTACAACTTATCACAACAAAAGGCACTCAAAACGTATTCCATAAGCCCTGCATAAGCTCACAAGTAATACTGAATGTTCGTCTGAAAGCTAGGAACCGGGAACATTCCAATTGCAAGACTTTCATAAATATTTTGTTCATTGTTTACAGCACAGCTTTGTTGGCATTAAAGTTACTTTGTGGGCAAATTGGGTGTCCCATTGTCGTCCTGGTGAAACTCTGTCATGGTAGGTAGTTTATGGCATAGCAATCAAGTGAATCATAAGGAAGCGGTTCTGTTTGGCAGAATAAATATGCGGCAATATTTGGCTCCGTGAGTTGAGAGGGCCTTGTACCTGGCGCTAGCGCACCCCCCCCCCCCCCCCCGCCCAACAGTGAGAGTTTTGTGGTGGATTTCCCTTTGTCGCAACTACTTACATTTCGAATAGCTCCCTTTCTGAACATTTCTTCTATCTCTTCACTAATTGCGGACACGAGTCAGTTAGGCCTAGATCACATTTATGGCTTACTCAAAGTTCTTTGTGTATTTGGAGGTACGGATATAACAAATTTCCTGATTTTGAGGACGGTATTTTTAAGAGAAAAGTAAGGATATTTATTGAAATGCAAAAGTACTGTTTTCAAATATTAAGTAAAATTTAATTCGGAAATTAATTGCGAAGGGCGCCGCGTTGGACAGGGCTGGGTAAGGTATCGTCAACATGTACGCCCAGATTTATTACAACTTACCCGGTGGTATAAACGCATGAGTAGGCCTAGAGTTTGAACATGTTCAGATAAATAATTTGATTTAAGGCATTTACATATACATGACCTGTGTACATGAGTTACGGAGGAATTAAGGCCATTCAGACGATTTTGAATAATTTCAGATTGTTGTTATCTCTTCCAGTCATCGTTTCATTCTCGCCATGCGGAGCGGACCACGAGTACAACTAAGAGACTCTTTGACCTTGGAATTCGATTGGTTTATTTGAATTGTTTTTACGTTGTTATTGTGCTTTGGCACAAATATTGTGAATTCATGATTGTTTCATACATGTGGATTTGTCACAAAAAGGCGTCATTCTATACGCGACCCGCGCCACACACGCCGGTGTTTTACGCTGTTATTCCCCGTTTGTTGCTTCAATATGTACACAGCAAGATTTTTTTTTTTTTTTTTTTTTACAATTGGCTTAACGTCGCACCGACACAGATAGGTCTTATGGCGACGATGAGACAGGACAGGGCTAGAAGTGAGAAGGAAGCGGCCGTGGCCTTAATTAAGGTTCAGCCCCAGCTTTTGCCTGGTGTGAAAATGGGAAACCACGGAAAACCATCTTCAGGGTTGCCGACAGTGTGATTCGAACCCACTATCTCCCGGATGCAAAGTCACAGCTGCGCGCCCCTAACCACACGGCCAACTCGCCCGGTCATAACAAGAATACAAATCTTACTTTTAATATTAAAGGGTTATCATCACAAATAACAGAAATATTTCTTGATGGATATTTGTATGAATTTTTCTTCTTCTCTTTAAATTTGTTATTTTTTTCAAATCAGATTTGTCATATTTGTTTAGAGTTCTTTATCTTGAGGTTTACACTTTTTTAACATTTGTCATCTTTAAGTTTATGTAATATTTATGAAAGGGGTGTTAATCTTCTAAAGAATGCTGCAGAATTGCAGTGTGTTGCATATTCCATAGTTTACTGTATTCTGTTGATGCATGATTTTTGTTATTTCCTGTCTTTTATTTCAGATTTTATGTTGGTCATGTATCTATTGTCTTATATTTGTGTAGCTGTTGGTTTTATTGCATTCCATGTTGGTGAGACAAAACTGAAATATTTATTTATATATTTTTGTATTGTTGTCAATCATCTTATACCATCATGGCGGCATCTTCATTTATATTTCCTACAACAATCCCCATTCAGATTAAACTATATTTTATGCATTTATAATTTATACAATTTTATATTTTCTTACTTGTGAAGAGAAATCTTATTTTTTAAACAAAAATAATGTTTATTATAGGCGTGAACAGGGTAAAATGAGGAAAAACAAATCAAATGGAGACAAATTCCAGAATCATATGAAATTAAAGTAAAATTCAATTGCATTTGATTTAATACCTTGGTGCATACTCTTGCAAGCAAATGCAGGAATATGGCCTTTTCTCTATTTCCATTGAAGCCTCCATTGGCACTGCTGAACTTCTCGCCATCTGGAAGGCACTGTATTACACACAATCAAGAAATCTTCATAAAACACTTATCATTTCAGATTCTCAAAATGCTACCAGGAAATTAGGGCACCCTCCAAGAACATACAAACACACTCTACATCTACAAAATATTTGAATTTTATCAACCGTCATGAAATCGCTCAAAAATCCTGTTCTTCCTGCCAATGTACTTCACTTATACCAACTACATCTAACGTTAGTCTATCCATCTCCCTTTTCAGGTTCTCTAACCTACCACAACGATTCATACTTCTAACATTCCATGCTCCAACTCGCAGAATGTCAGCATCCATCATCCTGATGATCGCCACCTCTCATGTAGTCCCCACCCGGAGATCCGAATGGGGGACTAGTTTACGTCTGGAATATTTTACCCGGGAGGAAGCCATCATCGGTACATCATTCATACAGAGAGAGCTGCATGTCCTCGGAAGTTAGTTATGGCTGTAGTTTCCCGTTGCTTTCAGCCATGTAGCAGTATCAACACAGCTAAGCCATGTTGAGTATTATTACACGGCCACATCAGTCAATCATCTAGACTTCCGCCCTTGCAACTTCCGAAAGGCTGCTACCCCCCTTTCGATTAACTATTCATTAGCCTGGTCTTTCAACAGATACCCATCTGATATGGTTACACCTGTGGCTTGGCTGTCTGCTTCATTGGGACACGCAAGACTTCCCACCACGGCATGGTCACATGGTTCACAGGGGAGGGGTTAGATAGTAAGTATGATAGTAAGTAGATAAGTATATTGAAATCTTGGCAACTCTGCTTTGTTCACAGCTAGGGATATTCAACTCGCGACTAGTAAATAAATCCAGTACACTAAGAGCTGAGATGACGTTTAAGCAAGCTTGTCAGTGTGGCCCTGTTCTATGCAATAAAATACTTTGTCATATGATGTCTATGGCAGATAACATTCAAATCATCACTTTGATGCAACAGAACATGAGACAAGTTGACGTTGCCAACATTGTTCACGTGAATTAAATTATTGTCTCCAGGTTGTGGTAAAAATTTTAAGACACCCATTCAGCAGCAGATCAACATTATGCAGGCCATCCACACAAAATAATGGCAGCTCAAGACCAGCATAAAAGCATATCTGCAACTAAACACCCTAAACGCACAACTACTACTCTGCACCATGAACTTCCAGACACCATCAGAATTGCTGTAAGTACACAAACTGTGTGCAATACACTCATTATAGGGTCTCCACTCAAAAAGATTCCTCAGGACTCATCCACATCGACGACACCACAGGGTGGCTTGCATTCGATGGGCTAGAGCACATCAGACTTGGACAAGAGGTTATTGGTCCAGAACGTTGTTAACTGATGAAGTGCGAGATGGTTTACACCATGATGACAACTCTCTGCATATATGGAGGACAGGAGGTGACTGTTACAATGAATCATTCTCAATAGAATGTCACCAAGATCTTGGAGGTTCCACACTATTCTAGACAGGTATCATGTTCGGCTGCTGTACACCACTGGTTCACATTCAAGGAAATATGATGGCCATAATGTGTGAATACAACATTTTCCAACCCATAGTAAGCAGTTCTGAAAGAGACTGTAGGAGATGGATTTACTCTTCAGGATGATAACACTCATCTACATCGTGTAGCAGCTGTGAGTGAATACCTGGAGGGATGTAGAATCTGCAGAATGGACTGGTCAGCATCTTCCCCAGATATGAACTACACAATCACACGTGAACCTTTCTTACAAGTGCAATTTCCAACCATCAACATCCACCAATAACAATTCAGGCCCTAAAAGTTGCTACCATCGAGGAGTGGACTGCAGGTAGAACAACCGAGGGAAGATCAGGAACAGGGAACTG
Organism: Anabrus simplex; assembly: GCF_040414725.1. NCBI lineage: Eukaryota > Metazoa > Arthropoda > Insecta > Orthoptera > Tettigoniidae > Anabrus > Anabrus simplex. Next base: position 397,059,139 of record NC_090267.1, on the reverse strand, counting down.
TTGCTAAGATGTGCTGAAGTAGGAGGAAGGGAAAAGGTAGGAAAGGGAAATGTAGTGTAGTGGAAAGGAAAAGACAGGTGGAACAGGGTCATGGGAGGGAGAAAAGGGAGGAGGAAGTAGCTTCTGCAGCAGTGAGAGAAGATAGGGCTGATCAGGAAGGGAGGGGATCAAATGAGTTGGATAGGGTTGAGGCTCTGGTCATGGGGGATTCCATCGTTAGATATGTGGGGAAAGTGTGTGGAGGAAAGGGAACCAGGGTAAAGTGTTATCCAGGAATTAGGTTGAGGCAGATATTGAGGAAAGTAGAAGAGAAGGAAGAGGGAAAGGAGAAGGTGGTAGTGTTTCACGTTGGTACTAACAACGTAAGGCAAGCAGGTATAAGTACCAACATAGTTGGGGATGTGTGGGATCTGGTAAATGCAGCACGGATGAAGTTTAAGGAAGCGGAATACTGTGTAGGAAGGATATTGACTGGAAGGTGATTAGGGATTTAAATGAGACTATGGAGTGGGTATGTGGGAAACAGGGAGTGAGATTTCTAGATCCTAATGGGTGGGTAGGAGACAGGGATCTGTGCCCAGATGGTCTTCACTTAAACCGCAGTGGTACATGTAAGTTAGGAAACTTGTTTAGAAGGGTTATAGGCAGGTACATTCAGGGAAACGGGGTGGCCTAGGGAACAGTGTTAAGCGAACAGGGAACCGGAAAACAAGTAGGGATGACATAAAAATGTTAGTGCTCAACTGTAGAAGCATTGTAAACAAAGGAATCAAATTAAGTAATTTAATAGATATGTATTTACCAGATATTGTAATAGGAGTTGAATCATGGCTGAGAAATTATATAATGGATGCAGAAATATTCTCACGGAACTGGAGTGTGTATCATAGAGATAGGATAGGAATGGTAGGAAGGGGAGTATTCATACTGGTGAAAGAAGAATTTGTAAGCTACGAAAAAGTTAAGGATGAAAAACATGAAATTCTGGGTGTAAGGCACTTCTCTAAAGATAATAGGCAACTTGATGTCTTTGGAGTGTACAGACTGGGAAAGGGTAGCGCTGATGCTGATTCAGAATTATTTGATAAGATAATCAGCTATGTTGGAAATGATATGGGAAGGAATGTGATAGTAGCAGCTGATCTCAATTTACCAAATATCAATTGGGAAGGTAATACAAATGACAGGAAGCATGAACAACAAATGGCAAATCAGTTAATATGGGAGGGCAGCTGATTCAGAAAGTGATGGAACCAACTAGAGGGAAGAATATTTTGGATGTGGTGCTGATAGAGAAACCGAAGTAATAGATGGTATTAGTGATCATGAACTTGTTTTTCTCATAGTTAAAAATAAATGTGAAAGAAAGGAAGGTATTAAAATTAGGACTATTAGGCAGTACCATATGGCTGATAAAACAGGCATGAGGGAGTTTTTAAAAAGTAACTATGATCACCGGAAAATGGTAAATAAAAATGTAAACAGACTCTGGGATTGGTGTAAAGCAATTGTTGAGGAATGTGAAAATAGGTTTGTACCTTTAAAGGTGGTAAAGAATGGTAAGGATCTACTATATTAGAGACTAAGAAGGAGGTGCAGGTTGGAATGAAACAGAGTTAGAAATGGTTATGGAAGTAAGGAGAAATTGAAGGAACTTACTAGAAAATTGAATCTAGCAAAGAAGTCAGCTAAGGATAACACGATGGCAAGCATAATTGGTGGTCATACAAATTTTAGTGAAAAATGGAAGGGTATGTATAGGTACTTTAAGGCAGAAACAGGTTCAAAGAAGGACATTCCAGGAATAATTAATGAACAAGGGGAGTGTGTATGCGAGGATCTTCAAAAGGCAGAAGTATTCAGTCAGCAGTATGTAAAGATTGTTGGTTACAAGGATAATACCCAGACAGGGGAGGTGAGTTATACTAAAGAAGTATTAAAATTTACCTATGATAACAATGACATTTACAGTAAGATACAAAATTTGAAAACTTGAAAAGCAGCTGGAATTGATAAGATTTCTGGGGATATACTAAAGGTAATGGGTTGGGATATAGTACCATATCTGAAATACTTATTTGATTATTATTTGGTTGTTGAAGGAGCTATACCAAATGAATGGAGAGTTGCTATAGTAGACCCTGTGTATAAAGGAAAGGGTGATAGACATAAAGCTGAAAATTACAGGCCACTCAGTTTGACATGTATTGGATGTAAGCTTTGGGAAAGCATTCTTTCTGATTATATTAGATATGTTTGCAAAATTAATAACTGGTTTGACGGAAGGCAGTTTGGGTTTAGGAAAGGTTATTCCACTGAAGCTCAGCCTGTAGGATTTCAGCAAGATATAGCAGATATCCTGGATTCAGGAGGCCAAATGGACTGTATTGAGATTGACCTACCTAAGGCATTTGATAGGGTAGATCATGGAAGACTACTGGCAAAAAATGAGTGCTATTGGACTAGAAAAAAAAGTGACTGAATGGGTGGCTATATTTCTAGAAAATAGGACTCAGAATTAGAGTAGGCAAAGCTTTATCTGACTCTGTAATAATTAAGAGGGGAATTCCTCAAGGCAGTATTATTGGACCTTTATGTCTTCTTATATATTTATCAATGATATGTGTAAAGAAGTGGAATCAGAGATAAGGCTGTTTGCAGATGATGTTATTTTGTACAGAGTAGGCTAATAAATAAGTTACAAGATCGTGAGCAGCTGCAGGGTGACCTCGATAGTGTTGTGAGATGGACATTGGGCAATGGTATGATGATAAACGGGGTTAAAAGTCAGGTTGTAAGTTTCACAAATAGGAAAAGTCCTCTCAGTTTTAATTACTGTGTTGATGGAGTGAAAGTTCCTTTTGGGGATCACTTTAAGTACCTAGGTGTTAATATAAGAAAAGTCCTTCATTGGGGTAATCACATAAATATGATTGTTAATAAAGGGTGCAGATCTCTGCACATGGTTATGAGGGTATTTAGGGGTTGTAGTAAGGATGTAAAGAGAGGGCATATAAGTCTTTGGTAAGACCCCAACTAGAGTATGGTTCCAGTGTATGGGACCCTCACCAGGATTATTTGATTCAAGAACTGGAAAAAATCCAAAGAAAAGCAGCTCGATTTGTTCTGGGTGATTTCCAACAAAAGAGTAGCGTTACAAAAATGTTGCAAAGTTTGGGCTGGGAAGACTTGGGAGAAAGGAGACGAACTGCTATTAAGTGGTATGTTCCGAGCTGTCAGTGGAGAGATGGCATGGGAGGACATCAGTAGACAAATAAGTTTGAGTGGTGTCTTTAAAAGTAGGAAAGATCACAATATGAAGATAAAGCTGGAATTCAAGAGGACAAATTGGGGCAAATATTCATTTATAGAAAGGGGAGTTAGTGATTGGAATAACTTACCAAGGGAAATGTTCAATAATTTTCCAATTTCTTTGCGATCATTTAAGAAAAGGCTAGGAAAGCAACAGATAGGGAATCTGCTACCTGGGCGACTGCCCTAAATGCAGATCAGTATTGATTGATTGATTGATTGATTGATTGATTGATTGATTGATTGATTGATTGATTGATTGATTGATTGATTGATTGATTGATTGATTGATTGATTGATTGATTGATTGATTGATTGATTGATTGATTGATTGATTGATTGATTGATTGATTGATTGATTGATTGATTGATTGTCTCAAGAAATTCTAAATGATTTGGTACTGAGCATGCCCCATCACATTCAAGAGTGTCTCAGGGTTTGTGGAGGACTAATCCATTATCAACTTATGTGACTGCATTGAAAATTGCCTTTGGTATGTGATCTTTTAACTGAGAATTTTCTTGATTTGTTTGGTTTAGTCATATATAGTACTAAGTGGTTTTCTTCTCATACAGGGTACAAAGTTACCAAGAAGTGTATGTTTTCATTGTATTTACTATTCTAAGTTTCACATTAAATAATATATCACTTCCATGTCAACACAACAAAATCTGGTATATGCTTAACTTATCATTGATGAATGTAGATATGAATAACCTACAGAACATGGATGGGTTACGTCCCAAAAAATACAAGTTAAAGATCACAAGTCAATGGCTCCAGGAGAATTAGAAAATATTGAAAACAATATCATGAACATTGATCACAATGGCACGGGATACTCACATGTTATGGATTTTAAAAATCCAAAACAATTACATAATAGGCTACATTTAATGCCTGTGCAGCAGCTCCAGAAAACATATCACCTCAATATGATCTATCAGACTATCAAGAAAATGGTTGATATAGGACAGTGGCGTACGCTGGTATCAAGACATGGGCTACCACTAGACTTAGGCTACCCCTTTACGATAGTTGGTTTAGGGAACATCAAGCCTTAAGCATTTTGAGCTGCAGCAGTTGCCCGCTGTGTTGTCAAGGCTGCTTCACAAGCTACTGCCCTAGCCTCTGCCACTGCCAATAATACTCAACACCTGATTAATCAAGTTGGTAGCCTAAGGTTTAGCAAATCGAAGTCCAGCTTTGAGGCTAAATGGATAGAATGCTTGTCTTTGGTCCGACGGCCCCGGTTCAATTTTCAGAATCAACCCCCTCATAGTGTTAATTCCCCTGACTTGGGAATTGGGTGTTTATGACATCTTCGCCATTCATTTTATCCTTATTAGGTTACCACCAAGCTTATGTAGATGCCATGCATCATTATTACTACTATTATTATTATTATTATTATTATTATTATTATTATTATTATTATTATTATTATTATTATTATTATTATTATTATTATTATTATTATTATTATCATAATCGTTAAATAACAATATTGAATTTTACAGCAGTCGTACCCATCGTTCAATGGTTAATTATCTTCCTCTGAAGATCAGTGGTGGTGTCCGACCCATGATCACGGGTTCGATTCCAACCAACAAAAGAGAACACTAAACCTGAAAGATTGCGTTTCATTTTAACAGATCTACCAATAAAAAGAAAACTATATTACTCCTATAACAGCAGGCCTGCAGTGTCTTCCTACAAGGATGTAGAAGTAAACGGGAGTGAAATGCCAGCACTCCGTTATCTATATATTTAAGGCAGAAGGATGAGGTGAGGAAGTATATACGATGAGTAACGCATGGTGATAGCAGTGGCGATCTGACGGACCGAAGCCTAGCACAGCTATCCTCCGCCGGTCCCCGCGCCTGTAGGCATACAGCCGCAAGCCGCGTGAGGCGAGTCTATGGGAAGGGACGAGAGTCTGGGCTGCAATATCAGTCTCCGAAGCCTTGCTCTCAGAAATACGTGCGACGTGTTTTCTCATTGCTTTCAAGTTTTGCAAATGGAACAATGTGTCAGATGCTTACAATATAATGTGCTTTAGATTTCCATCACTCGCATTTGAGGTTTGGGCTTCACTGATAGCCTTGGTAGCCCTCAGTATACGCCACTGATATAGGATAAACACCAAAACTGATGTGCACATTACATACAAAAACTTAATACATTTTAGATTACAGATTGCTTAATGAATATACCAAGCTTGTTGTGAAATTTACATTAATACACAAAAGTGCTTAAGCCATACATAGCAAAATAACTCCAAACATAGTCAGGAAGCAAAACATGACTCGGTGAAGGGATTTGTCAAATTTTTGACTAATAGAGAATAAGGGAAGCAAGTGGAGAATGTTAGAAACCCAAACAATTTTAAAGTCACAAAAAAACATGTAACAAATGCTCAAAGCTAATTAATTCTAATCTCTATCAGTACAGGACTATTATCAATGAAAATAATGTTCTTATACATGGCAAAGACAGAGACATCTAAAAAATAAAATAAATAATCATTTAGATGATTTTGTATAAGGTACATGAATTATCTAAATTAGTCAAATACAGATATACAGAGACCTGAACGATGGACTGACTAAAGTGATCCTATGTGGTCATAAAAGAAGAAGAAGATATTATTATGGCTATACAAAAAGTAAATATGTTGACAAAGTTAAACTTCTACACACAGATACAGATTCATTCCTCAATCATTATATAATCAGAAATATTCAAACAATACATGAACAATGATCACAACAAACTGAGGACTTTTATAGGGATATGAAGCAAGATATAAAACACAGAGACAAGTGACTATTCAGATGATTTTCTGTTAGATATGCCTAAGGCCAGTAAAAATATACCAGGCTTACTTAAAGATGAATTTTCTGGTATGCTTTTTCCAGTATGCCTTTAGGACAGATGTGAAGGAAAAGAAAATAAGTAAAGGAATCAAAAAGAAATGTGGAGCAAATAAAATTTGGAAAATACAAAGACTAACTATTTAACCAACAGCAAACTACAGGAGATATACTGTACAGTATATATATCTTGAATACATTCAAACAAACTACAAATGCACACAATTAATGATTCAAAAGTTGCCCTAAGTCCATATAACGATAAAAAGTATCTTGTAGACAACGTGACTTGCCTTAGTTTTGGACATTACAATATAGGAAACAATTGTAATTACTACACACAAGCTTAGTTTGTTACAGAGCTTATACTTTATCGTCAGGTGGTGAAATGGTGACCTTCAATGTTGCTAGGTTCTGAAACGCATTAAAATTTAATAAAAATTATGACCAGTAACAGCATTAATAATTTCAGAACAAATTAATTCACAGTCATGCAAAAGGCCTAAATTAAAACATGGTTATGTTTAACAAGCTAAATTACCACACCACTTCAAATTTACCATATTTACGCGAATAATCCCCACATACTTTAAAAAAAACTTAGGCATGAAATTGGGGTGCGGGTTTTATTTGCATCAATGTTGGCATTTAATTTTTTTCAAAATGAGACATCCTAAAATTAGGGTGTGGGGATTACTCGGCTGCGGGGATTATTCGCATAAATACGGTATTACACATGGCATTCAGCACCAAGCTCCACGCATGCTTTGCCAGACCAGGCCTCTGCTGCCTGGTGGACAAAGCCAGGCTGGGCTGAACCTGTCCATCTAGAAGTTAACCGACAAGGTGGGGGCGGTCTGAAGGCCAAGATGTACCACACCATCTGTTAATTACAGTTGAGTGAGGTTATATAAACATGAGAGACGTGTGATGGCAGTGATGTGATATACTAGAAGTAATGGATATTTCTCATCAAGATGTATCTTTTAATGATGTCATGAAATATGTTTACATAAATTTTACCATCATTATCTGGAGATTCCTTGGCCATTGGAAAGTACTATAATACAATCGTTTAAGTAGTGCAGTAAAACAGGCTTTGTTTCTGATAGGAAGGAGCGCAATGTCCTAAACGAGCTTTCACCTATGAATGGCTTCAAGATATCCAAGCAAGGATGGAAAAGACTCCTAAAAAATCAAGCAAGTGACTCTCCCAAGAAAGTAGCATGCTTGTAAAGGCCTCTTCAAATGACCAAGTTTTGCCCCTATAAAATATCAGCGGTTCATAAATTAAATCGCACTACTGAGCTGGATGCATGCTAAGTTTTGCAGGTGCATTTTGCAATCTGTACCCACCACGGAATTATGAATCCCATATTTCTTTTTATGAATAATGAAGCTTGGTCTTAACTGAGTGGACAGTCAGAATAACCCATATTGGGGCAGTGAAAATCTTAATGCAGTTCACGAAGTTCCATTGCAAAACAAAAAGGTCGGCATATGGTTTGTGATTAGTCCAAAACAGATAATTGGTCCTATTATTTTTTCAAGACACATTGAATTCATAGATCTATGTCGATAACAGATTGCGACCATTCACCCAAATGCCTACAGAAGAAGAAGAACATTACCTTACTTTCAACAGGACAGTGCATCAGCTCACATATCAGCATATTCACTTCAAGCTGTTCATGTCATTCTCGATGAATGGGTATTGCTTGCGGACTTTTGTCCTCTTGTTCCTCTCAATTAACAGTTTGTAAGTTACTTTTGGGGTAATCTTAAACAGGAAGTTTATAGGAACAACCAACATACTCTTCGAGCTTTCGATAAAGAGATCGAAAAACTTACACAAGTATAACCAAAGAGGTACTGCAACATGTTTTCCACAACCTTCTGTGCCACTGCAACATATGCCTGGGAAAGAAAAAATGGAGACCACTTTCAACATATTCTGTTGAAAGCAAGTAAGAATAAATTTCCAATACAATGGTTTCAGTCAGATAGCTATTGCTGCCGGATCCCCTTATATGCTGCCTGTGTTGCCCGCCTGGTAGCAGAGGACAGGTCCAGCGAATCACGCATGGTGTTAGGTTCTGAATGCCCTGTAACAGCAATTTTGACGTGAATTTTCCAATACATATAGAAAAGAAGTGATCAAAGTTTCTGAATCATAATTGGTTATTATGTGCTATCATTTAAAAATAACCAGTTTCCAATTACAGATACTGATTTATTATTAATAAATGGATAAGATGATAGGAACAAGTAACTCTTAAATGCTAGCATAAACACAGAAAAGATATACAAAAATTGTTACAATACATTTTTATTCCCATAATAGACTAGTTATTAACCTGTTATGAAAGTTGCAGAATAAGGTCTCATCTTGTCCGGCCCCGCGGTGTAGGGGGCAACATGTCCGCCTGTCACCTGGCGGCCCCGGGTTTGATTCCTGGCCAGGTCAGGGGTTTTTAATTGTAAATGATTAATATCTCTGGTCTGGAGACTGGGTGTTTGTGTCATCCTTAATATTCCTTTCCTCACATTCAACACTCTACACTTCCACAATTACACTTACACGCAGGTTCCTCTCCTATGGTGATAGTAGTGGCTAAAGATCTGCAGAAGTCGACGCCATGAACAAATATCATTTTAAAAAGAAAAAGGTCTCATCTTCATTATACAACATCAAAAAAGAGTTTGGCAGCATCTTAAGCCTAAGAATTCCTGGCCCTTACAAAAAAAAAAAAAAAAAAAAAAAAAAAAGACAAACAAAAAGTACCATACCAGCATTATTTACTGCCCAACAAAATAGCCTCTACAACAATACATCATTGTTCTCTCAATTTGAGTTACTGAATACAGCATACACCAGTACTGTTAACATCACATAACACATTTCCTTGCATTGATGAATGCTTGAATTAGTTCTTACATACTGTCTATTAGTTCATCAAGGTAATGTTGGTCCAATATGTCCAACTCCTCAATAGTGATTCGGCATAGATCTTGCAGAGTGGTTAGTGATTTGCGATGTCCATAAACAGCCTTCTTTAATTTATTTCAGGCGTGTTCAATAGGGCTATAGTCTGGGTAACATGGTGGCCACTATAGTCGATGATATTGTGATCACAAAGGAAGTCATTAACGAGAACTGCATGATGTATGTGGGCACTATCATCCATTAAGGCAAATTCTCCTCTAATATGCTGGTGATACAGAATTACTATGGGTTGGAGGATGTCATCCCTGTATCGTACAGCTACGACATTGCCCTGCATGACTAGAAGTCGCACATGGTAGCCCCACATAATGCCACCTCAAAACATCATGGAACACCACCTTGCTGCACGTGCTGGACAGTGTATCCGAGACATGAAGCCTGACCGGACTGCCCCTGAACATGTTGCCAATGATAGTTAGGAGCAGGCTTATGTGACACTGATCAGTGAAAACGGCATTATGCCAATTCTGGAGAAATCACTTAGCATGACGTTGGGCGTACCACACCCCATGATGTTTAGATTTGAGAGCTGGACCTCACCATGGGCATCTAGAGTGAAATTGTGCCTCGTGCAACCTGTTTCTCACAGTCTGAGTTGAAACATAACAACCTGTGGCTGCCCAAGGATGATTATTCAGCATGGTGGCATTGTATTCAGGGTTCCTCCAAGCTGAAATTCAAAAGTAATTGTTGACTGTAGTCATAGCCCTTGGATAACCTGTGTGAGGCAAGTCATCAACAGTTCATGTCTCCCTGTATTGCTTCCATGTTCAAACCATATCACCTTGATTATGGCCGACACGTTGAGCAACTGCCCTCGCTGACCATCCTTCATCATAATGTGATTATGTGTACAAGTTCACATGTCAATACTGCACATCATGCCATCCTACATGCTCACTACACCGCTTACAACATATTTCTAATAATTCCGCATTAATGCTACAATTTCAACCGAAATACTGTCTCCCGTTTGAGTGCGGTATTCTGCCTGTGGGTTGGGGTTTGTGCAGCTGTATGTTTATGAACATCCTAAAGGTCTGCATAGGACAATGGTGACTCAAAACTAATTTTTCTTAACAAATTTCATACAAAATCTAAAGTATTTTTTAAATGCATCAAAAGATTTCAATTTTCTATTAGCTGAAATGAAAGTTATAGTACAAATGATAAGAGTGGGAACATTCCATAATATATACCAGCTTTGTCTGTTTGTTAAGTTGCTTGTGCTTGCTGTATAAATGGGCCTAACATCTAGGTCATTGGCTCATGTCTTAAGCTGGAACAATCATCAGTACATAACAAAGTAAAGCAAATTAGTTTGATAAATTACCGAGCGAGTTGGCCATGCAGTTAGGGTCAAGTAGTTCTGAGTTTCCGTTCGCGAGATGGTGGGTTTGAATCCTGTCGTCAGCAGTCATGAAGATGGTTTCCCAGGGTTTTCCATTTTTGCACCAAACAAATTCTGGGCAGTACCTTACTTAAAGGCCACAGCCCATACTCTCGCATTCTTATCCCTCCTTATGTCACCAAAAACCTTCAATGTGTTGATGCGATGTTAATCCACTAGAAGAAAAGAAATTAATAAATTGGTTGCCGTTATCTCAATATCCTCCACAGTGGGTACACTTTCACCATGAAATTGAAACGAACCTTTTATTCAGCAACATAACTTAACCTTTTTAGGACCGGGTATACTAAAGGAGGGCACACCTAATGCGACCAGTTGTTTAGCATGTGGTATAGTGAAAAAAAAAAAGACATTTGAGACATATTTTTCACATCTCCTTTCAGAAATCTATAACATAGGTTGCAATAAAGGTTTCTTCAAGATTCTTTTTTCAAAATCTTGAGAAAACAACCCATTTTTCTTATGACATTTAAACAGAGGCAGTTTGAATAAAATTAATATTTTAGTATACACAGTATTTTAAATATACACTAAAAATGGTTGTTAAATGTTGAAATTAAGTATCTAGTTTCAAAACTAAGCAGAATTTAAGAAGGTAATTAACCCCTTTAAATAAGTGTAAAGAAAAAGCAGCACAGTAATAAGCATATATTGATTGTCTACACTTTGTAGATACAGACCCAGAACTACTGAATAACACACTGAAATTGACCCAATAATGTTTAAAAATGTGTTTCCATTTGTTTTCCACACTTACAAAAATTTTATTTACAGACATGTTTTGAAATTCACATAGTCTGGCATCATTCTTGGCATTTGATACACACATTTCTTAATCTTTACCTAACTCATCTTGTCGTACTGCATGACAAACATGATTTTTCCTTTCTTCCTGGAAGTTTAGCAACTTCTATAAGTCTTGAAAAATAATTTGAAGGCCTAACAGATGCTGATATCTTCTGCTCCTGGAACCATTCTTTGGATATATCATCAATTACTGCAACAAGAAACTGGTACCTGTAAAATAAAAGTACTTCTGCAATCTTCTCAGTGAAGAGGACTGAGAACTCCAGAGCAGCTGTAGATTTCAATTTTCTCTGGGTGTCCGGATAAGTAAGCTTATCCAGAGTTTTTTCTCTCCTGGATCTTCTTCTCCTCCCTGAATGTGAAACACTCCTTGGATACTGGAGCATGCACACCTGGGCAGTTGACGCACACAGGTGGTGGTATGCACTCGCCACCATGCTCACATTTTCCACACAGTATACAGTCAATACCATACTCATATTTTCTACACATTTTCCAGGTCATCGAACCATGACTATGCAATGAGATGTGGCCAAGTTTATGGTAGCTGTAAATTGGTGGCCAAATTTCTGTTCATTGTAAATTGGAGCTAATATGTACTGGCTAAGAGTTAAATGGTACACTGCACCCTTCACCCATTCAGGCAGTGACCGGGTATCAAAAGTCAGAATGAAAATGTCCGTATCAAGCATTTTCACCAACACACCTCTTTAACCTTATGTTAATTACCCTCCAATGTGCAAGGTTTCTGATCATGTCATCAATGGAAGCTTTAATTAAATCCCTGTGGAAGGTAACTCCATTAGAGGAGTTCTCGATCTTATCTGCCACCTTTCCGAACATTTTGGTTTCAAGTAGATATCTAGACTGCTCAGCCATAGATGTCTTGATCAGTATGGATCCATCACAAAGCTTTTGCATCTTGTCAACTCCATCACCAACAATTTCTTTAATGAAACTACTGTACTAATTAGGAAAGGATTTACAATTTAAAAACTTTGACCATCGACCTGGAAAACAAGAAGGAATCAAGGCAGCCATTCATCACTTTTACTATTCAGGAAAATTGTATTACAGCTTTTCCTCTTTTTCATTTTGAAAGAAGCCACTTTATGGACAATATCCTCTGCTAAGTTACAAGTCGAGCGTTCTGTTATTTTTGTCTCACAAGTAGCTAGGGAAATAATAGGGCAAACTTCAGTAGAGCCCTGCATGCTGAGGAAAGGCTTCATACTCCAGAGGGCACCCAGTATCTGAAGGTGGGCCACTAGTGACTTCTCACCCAGTAGCCAACCATCACCTTGCCATGACCTGGTTATTGAAAGATTCACACGCTTACAAATTCACATGCACAGGAAAACAAACACACTACCCAAGGCAGAGAGGCTGGCTAGACAGTAAAAGAAATGGAATTTAAGGAGGTTATGATAGACAAGGAAGAAATAGAACTTAAGAAAAAGAGCATAGAGATCTCTCGGATTACACCTTGTTGATCTGGTTCTATTTCAAGGCCAAAGTTTACTTTGGACAGCAACAGATAAATTATTCCATAACAAAAGTTCATTGAGGTATTTCTGATAAGCTTGATGTTTTAATGCATTCTGAAGCTTTAAAACACAGCCTGATGGAACCCAATGGCTAAGTGTGTTTACTTGCTACATATTTTATAAGAGAGTAAGAATTATGTACACAGTGTGCAAACCATTTTAGCTTTTATAACCACTGTATGCACCTTTAACATCATTTGTCTTATCACACACCGAGCGAGTGGGCCGTGCGGTTAGGAGCGTGCAGCTGTGAGCTCGCATCCAGGAGATAGTGGGTTCGAACCCCACTGTCAGCAGCCCTGAAAATGGTTTTCCATGGTTTCCCATTTGCACACCAGGCAAATGCTGGGGCTGTACCTTAATTAAGGCCACGGCCGCTTCCTTCCCATTCCTAGGCCTTTCCTGTCCCATCGTCGCCATAAGACCTATCTGTGTCGGTGCGACGCAAAGCAACTAGCAAAAAAAAAAAAAAAGAAAAAATCTTATCACATAACTCACACTTGGAAATAAGCCCTTCATCACTTGATCTGTAAAGCCACAACACTCAATAAAATGAAAATCATCATCTTACTAACAAGAGTGTCAAGTAGTGATGCATAGCTCGTGAATGAGTCATTCAAAATGAACGCTCACTCCTATGAAGTGTGAACTAACCACACACTTTCAATGAAATGGTAGTTCAAACACTTCATAACATTCACAACTCATTTGATTCGTCTGTGGCTCGCTAACTTGCCCCCTAGCCCCACCCCCACCCCGTCGACTATCTTTTTTTTTTTTTTTTGCTAGTGGCTTTACGTTGCACCGACATGACACAGATAGGTCTTATGGCGATGATGGGATATGAAAGGCCTAGGAGTGGGAAGGAAGCGACCATGGCCTTAATTAAGGTACAGCCTCAGCATTTTCCTGGTATGAAAATGGGAAACCACGGAAAACCATCTTCAGGGTTGCCAACAGTGGGATTTGAACCCACTATCTCCCAGATGCAAGTCCACAGCCGCGCGCCCCTAACCGCACGGCCAACTCGCCCGGTCCGCCGACTATCTGCGTCATTCATTTCCTCCTTCACTCCCAGTCCCATCCTACCTGTCAACTGTGTTCTTACACTATTAAAGATATATACGAAGACACTGACAGTCTGACAAATAGAGCACAGCAGACGTGCAAACAAAATGCTTACCTTGTGAATCTGGAGGTAAAGAATGTGTTGAATCCACAGCTGACTTGCAGGAATGTTTATTACAAGATGTTAAAATCATTCCATATTGACGCTTTTCACTTTACAAAAGAAAAAGTTTTATTGCGTCCTCCTATTCAATGCATGTACATCCATCTTTAGATGGAGAAATACAATCAGATATGTTTCAGCTCATTTTAGAGCCATCTTCAGTGAACATATTAAAAACTACATAATTAAAGTTAAAATAATGTTATGAAAAAGTACACAATGAAAAAGAATATATAAAAAATGTGCAACATGATAAATTTGATAAAACATAAGGTCTAGCAAGGTTGAGAACCTCTGAGTCAGAAAGCACAATAGTCACACAAAAAAAGCAGACGAAAATCTAAAAATAAAACTTAAGAAATGGTCTGTCTTCATTGAGTTACATAACTGAAAAGTCTAGAGGGAAACAGAAGTATAAGAACATATTTATGAGGAAACAGGTGCCAAGTGTTGCGTGTGTGACTCGGGAGTGAAAATCGTCTATAAAATCCAAACCTCTCTGTGTGAATCTCTCTAGGGAAATAGTGATTTGTCGCTAATTTACAAGGACTCGGTCCATAAACCTAGACTGAATACATAATTATAAATAAATACTAGAAACTAGCTATGGAACATCAGATCGAGAAAGCTTGCATCTTTATATTTATGACAAGTAAAGAAGTAGATGGATACATGATGTTTTGGAAGTCTATGATAATTATTTATTCAGTCTAGGTTTATGGACCAAGTCCTTGTAAATTAGCGAGGTTTTCTGAAGTGTGTCTTTCGTTGTACTTAAAGCACTCTAGGAGGGACGATTTCAGCTCCAGGTCTTTAATATAGTGTGCTGTTACTGACAAGTAGCTCTCATTTCTAATTGAAGTCCACCCATCCATTGTTAATACAACTGCTTCTGAAGACTGAATTTTGGTTTTTATGGCGTATTGTTGTTGGAGAAGTGTGTTGGAAATGGTCTTCCGCGCTGGCATTCTATAAGCCCCACTCAGTTTACCCAGGAACTTTTGAAAATACTTGCTCTTAACTATACTAAAGGTCAAATAATCTTTTACCAAAGTCTCTAAGAGTGCAAAATCTATCTCCTGATTTCTTTTGTTAGACAGAGGCTTTGCAAAATACATAGATAGTGTTCCTTGATTCTGGGGACGGCTTAATGTTGTTGAAGTGACACTGTTATTCCATGGCACTGACTGCTGTTTGGTGCTGGCAGTTGATGTTGTTGGTTGTGGATCATCCCGATTATCTTCTGGAGAAATATCGACAGGTGCAGTACCAGGAGGTGCTAAACACCTGGCAGATAAATACACTGCTGGGTGCATCATACAGATATGACGAGCAAGATTAAATGTATTTGTTCCTTTGTACAAAATTTGCTTCGAACAAAAGTTGCACTTAGCTTTCCCCATCACCTAAATCGGCGAAGAAACCACAATTTCACTACTTTTCCGCGATCGCATGTAGCTAGCCTTTGAATAACAATTAAGGGAGTACAAAAAACTGCTTTTGGAATACAAGAAAGAGGGATTTTACCTCAAATGGCACCAGTGGTCCAACAGGACAATTTACTTTTGGATTTCAAGGATTATTATTTCTGACAAGAATAAAATCGAAAAGAAAATTACTGAAAGATTCATTAAGGTAAATAAATAGACATTTATGACAGTGGTAATTATTTTCATTCTATTTGGAGTGAATTTTAAGAGAAAAAAAAATGTTGATATGTTGAATATTATTGGTATCCCTGGTGGTTTCTGACAGAGTACAGCTAGAAAGGTATCACATGGCAGATAAAGACATTGTTGAGTGCATCATGTGAATAAGACGAGCCTAGATTAAATGTATTTCCCAACCATCATCTAGATGCTGTAAGCGGGTAAGCCATTGGGTGTCCATAATTATACAACTCTGCCATCTGTTGGTAATATAATTATGAAGTATTATGAAGCTTTATTAACTGAACGAGTGAGGCACTGAATGAAGACGCTGCAGAATGACATACTCAGCATCTTCTGAACTACTGTACTTCATTTGAACAATTACAGTAAAGAGTGCGAAAGAGCGAAATACACTCATGTTCATAAAAAACCAGAAAAACTTGAAAGACTAGAGATAGGAAGTTCATATTCACAGGACATATCCATTAGTGTGTTCTGAAGAAATGATTAACATTTGAACCAAGTCAGCCCTCAGGTTCAAGGTCCACATTGATATCTCGACACACCACCTCCGACTGGTAAAACATGTCTGCGGCTCTCGTTGTTGTTATAAACTGAAGGTAAGGGATCAGTGTGACTTGAGCAGACAGGCAGGATGCCTCGCAGACATATGCGAGAACTGTACCGTCAAATGAGTGAGTTTGAAAGAAGGCGCATTATTGGCATGAGAGAACGTGATGCTTCCATCCGGGAAATTGCTGCTCGTGTGGGAGGAAGTGTGTCAGCAGTGCAACGGGTGTGTACAGAATGGTTCACAGAAGGCCATAGAACATGAGGTGGGTCTGGTTACACCACCCACCAGATCACCCCCCCACCCCCCCCTCAGAAGATCGACACCTCATCCAAATGGCATTGCAGGACAGATCTGCATCCTCCTCAGCTCTGGCGCAACAGTGGAACAGTGTAACACATTGCACACTATCAGGAGTGACAGTCCGTCGCCGTTTATTATGGTCTGGGTTACCGGCGTGTCGTCCACTTCTCCGCCTACCTTTGATTAATGTGCATAAACATGCTAGACTGCAATGGTATACGGAACGATGTCACTGGGGCAGGAATGGCAGCAGATTGTGTTTTCAGACAAATCCAGGTTCTGTTTGTTTGAAAACGATGGCCGTATTTTGGTTCACCGCAGACAGGGAGAGGCATCACATTGACTGCATTCGCACAAGACATACAGTGCCAACTCAAGGTCTTCTGGTGTGGGATGCTATTGGGTATAACCACAAATCACAGTTGGTGCATGTTCAGGGCACTATGAACAGTTTCTCCTACGTGAAATATATTCTGCAACCCGTAGCCATACCCTTTCTGCACGACACCCCAGACGCCATATTTCAGTAAGACAATGCGCGACCACATGTTGCTGCACAAACACGTGCCTTCTTGTTGTCACAGGATGTCAGACAGTCATTATTATTATTTATTTTCCACTAATTGTAGGTTCAATTTAGGGATAATAATAATAATAATAATAATAATAATAATAATAATTTGTGTGGCTATTTCTAGCCGGGTGCAGGCCTTGTAAGGCAGACCCTCCGATGAGGGTGGGCGGCATCTGCCATGTGTAGGTAACTGCGTGTTATTGTGGTGGAGGATAGTGTTATGTGTGGTGTATGAGTTGCAGGGATGTTGGGGACAGCACAAACACCCAGCCCCCGGGCCATTGGAATTAACAAATGAAGGTTAAAATCCTCGACCCAGCCGGGAATCGAACCCAGGACCCTCTGAACCGAAGGCCAGTATGCTGACCATTCAGCCAATGAGTCGGACAATTTAGGGATAGTGAATGGAGACAGGGCATACCCCCACATACATGAACGTGCCTCCATCCGCACACCCTGGCCTGCCCAATCACTGGCCTTGTCGCCAATCAAAGGCGTGTGGGATATGGTGAAATGAAGGGTGCGGCACTGTGACCCAATGCCAACCACCAAAGATGAACTGTGGAACCAGGCGAATGCAGCATGGATGGCTATACCCCAGGACACCATTCACGCCTTATATGCATCAATGCCATCACGCATTGAAACAAGTTATCTGTGCCCATGGAGGACCCAGTTCCTATTAGGCAACAGGACACATGCTGAATCTAGGTGATTGAAATGCTAATCCTTTCTGCAGAACATACTAATGAACATGTCCTGTGAATATGAACTTCCTATCTCTAGTCTTTCAAGGTGTTCTGTCTTTTAAGAACATGAGTGTAGTTTGTACAAATGAACTGGTTCAACCTATTGCTAGTGTCAAGTTTAAAGGAAAGTCCAACACCAGCCATGTAAGATATGCCAGAAAAACAGCACCTAATTCATGGGTGTTGTCTTTCTGTAGTAAAGCTAGCATACCAGTGTAAAATTCTAAGGTCTGAGAGAGTTCATCAGGAATTTTAGAATTAAAAACAGCTTTCATGATTGGAGAGTCATACTTGTCAATCAGAACAAAATCTTTGGTTTTGTAATGTTTTTCTAAATATTTGGAGAGTTTACCCAAAATATCTCACATATCTTCCTTATCCATGTTCTTATAATGCTTTTCATGACACCACTCCTGGCACAATTTAAGTCATCACTCTGACACAAATATTCATGCTTTTGATATACATGTATGGCACTATGACTGAAAATTAATGCAACATGATATCCACTAATATCCATGTTACACAGAAAATTCAACTTAATGACAAAATGTGTACTTATAAAATCTCTATAGCTATCTCCTATGATTTTCAAGTCCTTAAATAAATGGTAATTCTTCCTTTTCCCTACAGCAATATACTTGCCTATCTCTTTATCATGGATCTCCAAAAGTCACCTGATCATCTCCATGTTAATACTTTTACCAAAGTGTCGAGGTGCAGTTAGAATTACCTGATTACCTGATGTTTCAAGTCCTGTACTTGATGGACTGATCCAT
The DNA here is from genome assembly GCF_040414725.1 of Anabrus simplex. Classification (NCBI taxonomy): domain Eukaryota; kingdom Metazoa; phylum Arthropoda; class Insecta; order Orthoptera; family Tettigoniidae; genus Anabrus; species Anabrus simplex. The sequence continues at coordinate 397,040,319 of NC_090267.1, read as the reverse complement.
ATGCAGCTGTTTAACTTTTGATAGAAAAGATTGTGCATGAGAAGAGTTCTATCCACAAATGTACCAACTTTTCTAATTTCCACAAAAGTGCCAGCACATCTGAAGGTCTCCACTTCCTATAACATAAATTTAACAAATTATAATATTGTATACATCACCAAGAAGCCTCCATGGCTCAGGCGGCAGTGCACCAGCCTCTCACTGCTGAGTTCCTTGGTTCAAATCCCGGTCACTCTATGTGAAATTTGTGCTGGACAAAGTGGAGGGGGGACTGGTTTTTCTCCGGGTACTCCGGTTTTCCCTGTCACCTTTTATTTGAGCAAAACTCTCATATATATTTCATTTCATCTGTCATTCATTAATCAATGCCCCAGAGGAGTGCATCAGGCTTCGGCAGCCAGCAGAATTCCTGTCCTCGCTGCTAGATGGGGGCTTCATTCATTCATTCCATTCCTGACCCGGTCAGATGACTGGAAGCAGGCTGTGGATTTTCATTTATACATCACTAAAATGTCAAAACAATGCTGTTTACTACAAAGAATCCTGTTTAAAAGCACAATTTTTACTTTCTTTGAAACAAAGAAACAAAATAACCTCTACCAAATTTACATTTTCTAACCCAACACTGTATATTATGAGAATGTTTTTAAAATACTGTACATATATCTGCTTGTACAAACTTGGCAAATATTTCTGCAAATTCACAGACTAAATTTATGAGTACATCAATTTATCAGTGTCCCTCACAAGTCCAACCCCTCGTCCATAGCATACTGAAAACACAATGTTTCTAATATTGGTCTTAAGGGGAGGTGTTAGCCCAATTGGGTTAAAAAAAAATCAAAAAGCAAAATTTGTGTGTTGTGTGTCCTTTATAATCTCACTTACATGTCCAAAGCAAAATTTTACATCTAAAGACCCTCCTAGTAGTTTAAATAGATGTTTAATAGGCATGCTGCATTAGTGGGGGACGGGAAACGGTACAAAGTAGGGGATAGCCTGTACGGGTGAAGTACAGCGGGGACCTTATGTGCCCCAGGACCGCTACAGTAGCTGTGAAGGCCTTACAGGAACCCTGAAAATTAATGGCTAACGGGGCTGATGCCTGCCCATGGTAATCAACATCTATATCATCTGATATAGATCCGTTATCACACATATCGAAATGCATGTTGAAAAATTATATTTACAAAGTTAAGTTTTACAGATTACAGCGACACTAATATTTTCATGCTTAGGAATTATCATGGAATGTACTTATCATTTTTTGGTAATGAGACAAAGTCTCTCATAGTGCACTGGCACTGCCGGTGGCATCAAGTAGCCTACGCAGTGGCCTCCATGGTATGCACTAGCCATGCGTCTTGGTGGGTGTGCTATTTACCAACTGATGAGCCAAACTTAGCACACTGGAGTGAAACCTGGCAACCAGGAATGAGTTCACTGGAAAATTTATAATGTCCAATAATGGACCATTTATATTGGTATAATAAATTTACTCATTTGGGACAAATATTTCAGGTTCCCTATGGGAATCAATATCTATATCATACTGGAATATTAACTGTTCCTTGAAATCTGTCCATATGAGCCATCACTTATATATCCTGTCTGCGTTCCCTCAATATATATTGGGATTATAGTCACATAGATCCACACACCACAATATTATTATTCACATCAGAAAAATAGAATTGTATTAGGAACGCGGATTGGCCTAACAAAGAGTAGTCTTTCGTCTAACACAATATTGAACAATACTGGTTTACTGGATAGCAATAAATAGCACTAGTTATCAATGAATAATACCGTTTGACACAATGACTGACTGAGTCTGAGTAACAAATGAATACGAATGAGTAATAAGGGATGTTCTGTTCTCCTTTTATAGGGAATTCGGGTCGCCGACAATGGAGAGGGCAAGATCTACCCACAGAGCACAAATCAGTCCGCTCATGATCGTATGAATATTCATTTTGTAGATCTTGACTTCTTCTTTTCACTGATCCACTTTCATGTAAATCGCTGAATCTCTAGTAATCTCGCAAGCTTTCTCTTGGATATTTGCGTGCGAAGTAGTATGAGATGGGGATTCCCTTATTTCTGTCAAGATAAGCATTCCCGACATCTGGTTCCCATTATGAACATTTGTCTAATGTGCGTCATTACTAATACGTTCGTTAAGTAGTACATCTTCCGACATTATTAGATCTTGTAAATTATGTGAATTTCAATGAGTCCTTACTTAGAAATTTCTAATGCTTGTACCAAATTATTATCATTATTATCATTATTATTATTATTATTATTATTATTATTATTATTACTACTTGACACGCAGAATTTGTGAGTTGATATCTATATATATATAAAATAAGAGTTTTGTCTGTACATTGCTCAGGATTTGAAAATAATGGTATTTCTGTATCGGTCATGTCCATAGTAACAAGAAAATGCACTTTTTACATTTCCGTAATGTCTGTCTGTCTGTCTGTCTGTCTGTCTGTCTGTCTGTCTGTCTGTCTGTCTGTCTGTCTGTCTGTATGTACACGCATCACGAGAAAATGGTTGAAGAGAATTTAATGAAAATTGGTATGTGAAGTCGGGGGATGAGCCTCTACAATCTAGGCTATAAATCATTTTACTCACGCTGAGTGAAATGGTAGTTTAGGGGAAGGCCTAAAATTGAATTCTCAACTATTTATGTTATTAGTGGTCTAATGAAAATCGGTATGTGAAGTTGGGGAATGAGCCTCTACAATTTAGGCTATAAATCATTTTACTCACGCTGAGTGAAATGGTAGTTTAGGGGAAGGCCTAAAATTGAATTCTCAACTATTTATATTATTAGTGGTCGTATTTTAAAGAAAATGGGTATACAAAGTTGGCGAATAGGTTGCTACAATTTCGGCTATCAATAATTGTATTCACGCTGCAAAAAATCGTAATTTAGGGGAAGGCCTAAAATTTAATTCTCAAATATTTTTGTTATTAGTAGTCCTATCTTGATGAAAATCGGTATGCAAAGTCAGGAAATAAGTCGCTATAGTCTAGGCTGTAAATTATTTTATTCACGCTGAGTGAAATGGTAGTTTAGGGGAAGGCCCAAAACTTAATTCTCAAATATTTCTTAAGTTATTAGAGGTGTAATCGATGAATGCTACATAACTAAGGTTATATAGTATTAAATTTCCTATTGTTCGTGTCTTATACATTGTTACCGTACTGGCTATGATCACAAAGATATTCATGAATTAGATTTTTGTTACTAAGTCCATATCAGCGCCGAGTAACGAGAAAATGGGTAAAATCGGTATGTAAAGTTGGAGAATAAGAAACTACAGTTTACGGTATAAAATATTTTACAAATCACAGAGTCGAAAGAAAACTAAATGTGAAGGCCTACAATATAGAAATCTCATAACATTGATCAACAATAACATTACATTGACCATTGTTTGTCGTGTTATGCTCTGTGGCTTCTGTTGCCCCTCATCTCCGGTAGATAGAATTACTGCTGCATACAGAGTATTTTTTATTTGATTTACGTTGCACCGACATAGGTTTTAAGCCGATGATGGGATAGGAAAGGGCTAGGAGTGCCTTAGGCATTAATTAAGGTACAGGCCCAGCATTTGACTGGTGTGAAAGTGGGAAACAACGGAATACCATCTTCAGCGCTGCCGACAATGGGGTTCGAATCCACTATCTCTCGGATGCAAGCTCACAGCTGCGCACTGCTAACCACACGGTCAACTCGCCCAGTCGTACAGAGTATAACAGCCTGCCTGAATATTGATGGGAAGTAGCTGGGGAGTTAGATAACTTTCTTCTTTAGCATGCCATTCCCCTGGTTTATAAATTTTCTGATACTACTGGTACGTTACACACTGGATCATCATAGCATTCGGGCTATTCAACCCCTCTTTTCTTTTTTGCTAATTGCTTTACGTCGCACCGACACAGATAGGTCTTATGGCGACAATGGGACAGGAAAGGGCTAGGAGTGGGAAGGAAGCAGCCATGGCCTTAATTAAGGTACAGCCCCAGCATTTGCCTGGTGTGAAAATGGGAAACCACGGAAAACCATTTTCAGGGCTGCCGACAGTGGGGTTCGAACCTACTATCTCCCGAATACTGGATACTGGCCTCACTTAAGTGACTGTAGCTATCGAGTTCGGTCAACCCCTCTTTTGAGACACTGATTGGAATGAACAGTGTGCATATTTAGCAGAATAATGGCAGATGAGTGTTCATGTCAATCTGCGGCCTGGTCATCCCAGCTCTGGAACTTAGGACTATTAGACTGGCATCTCAATCTAACCACAGCACTGTTCGTTAAAAGTAATAAAACGTGCGGCTTTCTATTTGATCGAGTATTTTATATGATAGCATTGCTTTTAATCGCTACATTCACACTCACGTTTTTGTAATGACCTATGTTGATTTCAGTTAGGAAAACCACAAAGTCAGTCTTTCTGAGAATCCTGTAGCGAAGCACGGGTACATCAGCTAGTTCATGAATATACAGGGAAATTGCTGAGAATATCCAGTTCTCAAGTTTAAACCCTGTAGAGTTCACTCCGCCTCCTAACCTAGGCAGTCCCTGCACATGGCGTGCTATGTCTTTCTTGCTTGCTGGATAGAGAGCTTAATTTCAAGGTTTTTCTGTACTGGGAACTCTCTCCCTCTGTACGGGCAATTAGAGCTTCACTCTCCGAGCTAGCGCAGCGCCGCTCGTATCCCGGACCGGGCACAAAATGCTCATTACTACCAAATATGTCATAGAAATGATGCGAAAAATGACATATCTGACTTGCTGGACCTCATAACATGACTGTTAGCATAGTGTTGAACGGTTACAGTACCATGATCGTGTATGGTACAAATTTTAGGGAATTAGATCTATTTTGGTCTGGATTGCTCATTACATTTGATAGGGCGCTAGGTTTTGAAAGTTAGTGGGGGTGCTCTAACTCACAGTCCAACCAAGCAATTGGCTGCATGGTTTTGGTCATGTAGCTATCAGCTTACATTCGGGCACCCCTGAAGCTGTTTGCCATGGTTTCCCATTTTCACACAAAGCAAATGCTGGGTCCGTACCTTAAGTAAGGCCTTGATCGCTTCCTTCCCACTCCTACTGTGCAGTTAAGTATTAAATCTTCTCAAGGTGGATAATAATATTCTGATGTACATGTAAAAATAGGTATAGTTAAAGCGATCATTAGCAAACTTGACTAAGAAGTCTTGGATGAATCATGTCTTTCTTTCTTTCTTTCTTTCTTTCTTTCTTTCTTTCTTAATCAATTTATCGTTCAGGGTTGGTTTCTCTCTCGGACTCAGCAAGGAACCCCACCTCTAATGCCTCAAGGGCAGTGTCCTGGAGCGTGATACTTTGGGACGGGGATACAACTGGGATGGAGGACGAGTACCTCGTCCAGGCGTGGGGCATGTACTAATAGTACAAGACATGCACAATGGAGTATATGCACGAAAGGGGAAACTCACTGGGCAGACCACATGCATTTCCACTCCTGTTCTGTTCTTTGTTCTTGTAATATATGATTTGTTTTCATTGTCATAAACTCTAAAGAGTAATAATTATTTCTAAATCTGTTATTTAATTCTGTTAAGATACTTGTGAATTGAGGAGTAGTAATAATAATAAATAAGTAAATAAATAATAAATTAGTAAATAACTAACTAACACATAATAAAAATGGAAAGCGATGAAGATTTCCTTGAACCTTTATCCACTGAAGATTAGATATGCAGTTAGCAGCGACAAGGAAGACGAAATGCTGGTTAATAGAGCAAATGCCTGAAAAGCCATACATCTAATTTTTTATCTGATTTTTGATATGCTCTGTTGGTGGAAAAATATCTAATTCCCTCCATGGGAATTTAGAATTTCCATTTGGAATTGCTAGGCGGGCATTAATTCCATTGTGGAGTTTTATCTCCCGTATGCAGTTGTCAGACTGTGCCTCATAAATAGGCTTCTGACAAATTCACCTGCATACACCCCAGCATCAGTGGGTAGGGTCTGACACATCCCACTCTGACGAGTCTAGTGTCAGACCTAAGACGAAATGCTGGTTAATAGAGCAAATGCCTGAAAAGCCATACATCTAATTTTTGATCTGATTTAAGGTAGAGAAATGAAAATTATTTACATAACTTTTATTGTTGCTAGTGGAATTCCCTTGGTTCAAATTGTGTAATTCTGATTTCACTGTCCAAACTCAGTAGTCATTGTTCTATTTCTTTTTCTTTCTTTTTTAATCTGCTTACCCTCCAGGGTTGGTTTATCCCTCAGACTCAGCTAGGGATCCCACCTGTACTGCGTCAAGGGCAGTGTCCTGGAGTGTGAGACATTGGGTCAGGGGATACAACTGGGAAGGGTGACTAGTACCTCGCCCACTTGGCTTCACCTGCTATGCTGAACAGGGGCCTTGGTGGGAGATGGGAAGATTGGAATGGATAGACAAGGAAGAGGGAAGGAAGCGGCCATGGCCTTAAGTCAGTCAGTCAGTCAGTCCCTACTGATCTGCATTTAGGGCAGTCGCCCAGGTGGCAGATTCCCTATCTGTTGTTTTCCTAGCCTTTTCTTAAATGATTGCAAAGAAATTGGAAATTTATTGAACATCTCCCTGGTAAGTTATTCCAGGTATTTTTCCGGAGGAGAAGTGGGAAACCACGGAAAACCACTTCCAGGATGGCTGAGGTGGAAATTGAGCCCACCTCTACTCAGTTGACCTCCTGAGGCTGAGTGGACCCCGTTCCAGCCTTCGTACTACTGTTCCAATTTAGTGGAAGAGCCGGGAATCGAACCCGGGCCTCCAAGGGTGGCAGCTAATCACACTAACTACTACACCACAGAGGCAGACCTATTTCTTTTTCTTATGGTAGAAATGAGAGGGTCATGGTAAATTAAAAGTTAATTAGTGCTTTAAAATTGGAATCCTGGGGTAAAGTAAAACAGAAATCTATGAACCGAAATATACTATTCAGAAGGAAAAGTATTCCAGTATGATGATAAGGAATATTTTTGTCCATTTCTGAGTTACTTGCCAGGTAGCAGAAGAAATTTCAGACCAATTCAAAAGAAGTAACCAAAATACAAGGCACCATGGACAGTACGGAAAATTTCTGCATTTCATCAGGTTAGCGTCCTTGCATATTTAGCTCATTGGGTAACAATATGTGCAGGTGATTTTAAGGGAAGGGTGTAATTTATTGTAATGCAATCCTGTAACAGTACTTTAGTGATGGTAAATTGATAATTTACTCCCCTTAGTTATTAAAAATGAGAATGATTTGGAATAGTCTTATGTTTTGATTTTCAGGTTCTTATCTTTCTTTGAGCCGGTCCCGTAGTGTAGGGGTAGCATTTCTGCCTCTTACTCAGAGGCCCCGGGTTCGATTTCCAGCCAGATCAGGGATTTTTACCTCCACCTGAGGGCTGGTTCGAGGTCCACTCAGCCTACGTGATTAGAATTGAGGAGCTATCTGACAGTGTGATAGCGGCCTCGGTCTAGAAAGCCAAGAATAACGGCCGAGAGGACTCATTGTGCTGACCACATGACACCTTGTAATCTGCAGGCCTTCGGGCTGACCAGCGTTCACTTGGTAGGCCAAGGCCTTTCAAGGGCTGTAGTGCTATGGGGTTTAGCGGGGGAGGTATCTTTCTTTGATACACTGATCACCAAACATCCAATTATTGTTATGTTGCAGACAGGTTTGACATAACCATAAATTCGCTGCACAGGATAATTAAGAGAGTGGTACTCCTTTTTAGTACTTGTCTCCACAGATAATTACCTGGCCCACAGAAGAGGAAAAGGCATTCAGTGAGGAGTACTTTAGAAACAGCTTTCCCTGTGTCACAGGTACCATTGATGAATGCCATATCAAAATTGATAGGTACACAGTCTACTGATTTAAGGAAGTAGGAACAATAATGTTAACACAGCCTCACTAGGGGAGGAGATAGGTAACAGATTTTAAACTTACTGGATAATCTTAGGGAGATATTTACTTACAAATACAGTATACTGTATACAGCCATGCTATGAAATATGAATTTAACAGCAGGGTTACATTCTCTTCCAGTTAGAGGGCATTACACTGTAACTATCCTACAACTTTTATTTTTGTTTTTGTTTAAATAATAGCAAAGTTGGTGCAATGTTATGTCTACAGGAAGTCTATTGAAAGTCTGTATTGCAAAAAATTTAAAACTAATTTTTGCCTTATTAAAAAGGAGCCAGGTCGGCAGCATGTCTTGTCATATGGATAGTTATCAGAACTGAATGGAGAAAATAGGTGGTATTATTTAGTACTGTATTGTGTTTAATTTTATACATGAGGATAACAGCTCCGATTTCTGCAATCATACTAATTGGTGGAAGATTGCTTTTAATATACAGGTCTTTCGATGGTATACAGTAAGGGAACTTAAGCATATTTCTGACTGCCCTATTCTTTAATTAGTTTATTAAGTACTGATTTGTTACAGTAAGACGAAATTACATTCAGGTATTACGGATATTTGGAATAGGCATAGAAGATTTTGTGGAATAAGATATCTGAGTTTCTTGAGTATTCCTGCATTAGGTAAGACTTTCTTGGTTACATATTCTGTATGTTCTATCCACATTAAATTCTTATCAGAATCAAACCTAGGTATATTACTTTGTTGACTTCTTTTATTTCAGTATCATTTACAGGTGGGAGTGTAAACTTACCTAACACTTATAAGTACCGCCTGGAAGTTCAAGCATTTATGTTTGATGAAATAGCCAAGCTAATAAGCACTTAAAATTTAGGAAATATGCAGTAAAATAATGAAAAATAAGGACTTAAAATCACAAAAATATGCACTAAAATAATAACAGAGGTTTAACATATGCTACTTAATACACATCTGCATCACATTTTTGTACTTAATCATAAAGAGCAGGTATAGAACCCTGCAACATTCTTGATCAGTTGACTTGTGGAGTGAGATTTTCAGTAGAGGTTTGTGTAATTCAAAATATTATTTATTCAAAAGGAACTTTTTTCTCTATTAAATTGAAATTGTTCTCCTTATTAGTACTTCAGTACATTGTAATTATTTTATATTTTATTTCCACTGATTAAATGGTTTGTGGTGTGGGTTACTCCAGTCACGTGCTAATTGATGAAGCATGGGCAATGGCTGAGTGGCCCAGTAAGTGTTCCTGAGAGTCAGGATACATCTTGCTATGAGATAAGAGTGGGCATCTCTGACATTTTGAGAGACACGACCCTCCTTTGCTCAGGCGGCTGGGACTATACAAGCCACCGGTGGTTCCTAGCCTGTTACAGGAGAGATTATCACTGGAAGTATATCTAAGTAAGGTAGCATCCCGCTTCACAGAATCTACCGAGCTGTGAATATTTTAAGCAAGCCTCTGACTTATGGGAGTAATGGAGTTCCACTTCCAACTGACAGGTGAGGGACCCTTGAAAAGAAATTGGCAAATGAAATGGAATTCAATGGTAATCTATCAATATTAATGGGGTTTATGGACGAAAGAAAAAAAGTAGCCACAGAATTTGCCTTGTGTGAAAATGGGAAACCATGGAAAACCACCTTCAGGGCTGCCAACAGGGGTTTTTGAACCCACTATCTCCCGAATGCAAGCTCATAGCCGCACAATCCTAACCACATGGCCAAATCGCTCCGTAAAAGTGTCCTTAACAGGTGTTATAAATGGGAAGGGCAAAGTGTGTGATAGGACTGGTGATCAGGAATACTACCGCACGCACATAGTTTCTGTTAAGCATGTAAATGAACTGATGATGTGGGTAGATTTGGCAGTTAGAGGAAATGGGGCAAGGATTGTCTCAGTGTATTCACCATGTGAGTGTGCAGATTAGGATGAAGTTCACAACTTTTATGAAGCACTGAGTGACATCATAGGCAGGGTCAACAGCAATGATAGGATAGTGCTAATGGGTGATTTCAATGTGAAAGTTGGAAAGAGAACTGAAGGATAAGACAAGGTGATAGGTAAATGTGAGGAAGATATGGAAGCTAATGGGAATGGGAAGCATTTACTGAACCTCTGTGCTAGTGTGGGATTAGCAATTACAAATCCATTCTTCAAGCATAAGACTGTTCACTACTATACACGGGAGGGGAGGGGCACCAGATCCATAATAGACTATATCATAACCTACTTTGAATTCAGGAAATCTCGTAGGAATGTGCGGGTATTCTAAGGATTTTTCAATGATACAGATCACTATCTGATATGTAGTGAACTAAGCATCCCTAGGCCTTGCATAGAGAAAGTGAAATCTGTCTGGAGATGAATCAGGATAGAAAATCTCCATGATGAGGAAATTAAGACAGAAGTACATGGACATGACAAACAATGGACAGTAAACACGTTCAGGGAATGAGTTGCATACAGGGATGCTGTAGTAGAAACAGCAAGGGAATGCTTAGGAACTACTGTGTGTAAAGATGGGAAAAAGCGAACATCTTGGTGGAATGATGATGATGTGAAGGCAGCTTATAAACATAAAAAGAAGGCATATCAGAAATGGCTCCAAACAAGGACTTAACCAGACAGGGAATTGTATGTAAATGAAACAGAACAAAACATATAATTATTAAATCAAAGAAGAAGTCATGAGAAGATTTCGGTAATAACCTGGAAAGACTTGGTCAAGCAGCAGGGAAGCATTTCTGGACAGTAGTAAAGAATCTCAGAAAGGGAGAGAAAAAGGAAATAATCCAAGAAAATCACTGAACAGGTGGAAGGAATATTTTGAAAATCTTCACAACGTAAAACAAAATATTTCTTTTGATGTAGTGAACAACCTAGCTCATCGGAAGGAGGACAATGTTGTACATGAAGCTTGAGGAAGTAGAAAGGATGGTAAATCATCATAAAGCAGCAAGAATAGATTAAATTTGACCTGAAATAGTGAAATATAGTGGAAAGGCAGGGATAAAATGGCTTTGCAGAATGTTAAGATTAACAAGGAATGCTAGTAAGGTACTTTCAGATTGGACGAAAGCAGTAATTGCATCAATCTGTAAACAAGGGAACAACTATAGAGGGATTTCATTGATTTGTATATCAGGCAAGGCAGTACCAAGGGAAAAGGTACTGGGGGTTTATGGGATTAAGGGTAGATTTTTAAAAAATAATTTTTTTTACAAGTTGCTTTACGTTGCACTGACACAGATAGGTGTTATGGCGATGATGGGACAGGAAAAGGCTAGGAATCAGAACAGAATCGGCCATGGCCATAATTAAGGTACAACCCCAGCATTTCCCTGGTATGAAAATGGGAAACCACGGAAAACCATCTTCAGGGCTGCCGACAGTGGAGTTCGAACCCACTATCTCCCGAACACTGGATACTGCCGCACTTATGCGCCTGCAGACATCGAGCTCGGTGGGTAGATTATTAAAATCAAAGGCATTTATGTTGACAATTGGGCTGCAGTAAAAATTGATGGTAGAATGAATTTGTGGTTAGACAAGGCTATAATCTTTCACACTTTCACACTTGTTATTCCTACTTTGCATGGATCATCTACTGATGGGAACAAAGTATCAGCAGGATTTCAGTTTGGGGAAATGTAATATGCAGATTGGCCTATATCAATGACTTGGTCCTAATGACAGACTGTGCTGATCGTGACACGAATATGGGAAAAAGTATTTATTTGAACTTAATTGGCTTGTGTACTGGGATTTTATCTCCCCTTATCATCCATTGTTTAGAACTGCTGTTAACTGGTATGATCTACATTGTCAATATATTTAAATCTATTATCTGCCATTATTACGTCGAGCTGCGATCATTCTCTTAATTCAATAAGAAAATCAATACTGGCGCGCATGTGCATGACTCATTTCTGAACTGTGAGCTTCTGGCTAGATGGGGACTTGTCCTTCAGCCGTTATATAACATGGAGGTTGCTTGGCATGTCTCTGGGAAGAGCTATGTGAGAATTTGTGGGATAGAGTCTGATACTCCTGGCTAGTTGCCTTGTAAACTGTTTGTCTAGTTTTGCGCATGTGTAAGATAGACTGAGATTGAGTATTTGTTCTGTGCATGATCTGCCCTTTCTGAAACCTGCCTGGTATTCTCCAATGAGGTGATCTGTTTGTCTTTCAAGTCTTCTCAGTAGAACTTTGGAGAAAATTTTGTAGGTAATTGATACCAAGGTGATAGCTCTATAGTTGTTGATGTCAGTTTTATTGCCTTTTTTGTGCAGGGAGTGAATTAGTGCACATTGCCAGTCCTCAGGAATCTTTTCTATGATCTAGATATTGCTGAGAATAGCATGAAGTTTTGAGGCAAGACTTTCGTCGCCAATTTTCCACATTTCGGCAATTATACCCTCCTCACCTGGAGCTTTGTTATTTTTCAGTTCACTGATAATTTGCTTGATTTCTTCTAATGTAGATGGTTCTGAAACTGGATTTGATGTGGGTTTTCCAAAGGTGAGTTGTTCTCCAGGAGATTCACAGTTTAAAAGTTTCTGAAAGTGGTTTGCTAACAGTTTGCAATTTTCCTGGTTATTTGTTTCTAGAGTTTCATCCGGACGTTTGAAACAAAGGCTAGGTGGCTGGTAATTTGATATTTCATCTCTGAAAGTTCTGTAAAAGTTTTGTGTGTTATTTTCTGTGAATTCCAGTTCATTTTGAGCCAATCTTTTGTGATTATTATTATTATTATTATTTTTATTATTTTTATTACTATTTTTATTATTATTATTATTACCTATGTTTGTAAGCCACAGACTTCTATTGTAAATTCGTTATGTGTAAAGGACTGCCTTGAGTCTTAAACTCGCCACAAATACTAGCCTAATCTGTATATCTACTTACCTATCTACCTTTGCAACCAGCTTCCTGTATAACTATTCATTTATCCATGCCTTTATTATCTATCTCGTTGATGAAATGAGAAAAGGAAGAGGGTAGTGAACTGGACAATCTAGATATGGGTGAGTGTGGAAAGGAATTGGATGAAGAAGAACAACTCCGTCAACTTTGGAAGAGTTCAGGAATGCAAACAAGCGTTAAGATTAACAAAACACCAGGTGAACATGGGATTGAATTACACTTATTTAAATATGGTGGAGAGAGAACTGAAGATGCCCTTTATGACCTAATCATTTAAGAATGGGGAAAGGAGGAAATGTCCCATACATCAGAAAGGAGACAAAGCACTTCATAAGGTGCAATATAAAAGTATTTTGAAGACAACTGCAGCATATCAGGGAGGTACCAAGCAGGAGCATTGGACCAGATGTTCACACCACAACAATTTCTGGAGCAAGTTCGTCAGCTATGAGTATATGTTGATTTTAAACAGGAAGATGATACTCACAAATCAAGTAACCTATATGAGATTATGAAAGACTTTGGACTCCCTCAGGAATCAGCAGGGCTGCCAGAAGAGTTTGTGATGTAATAGAACAAGCTGCGGCAGGGACATTTGTAGTGAAGAAGGGGCCACTCTCAGTGCTATTGTAAAACTTAATTTTGGAAAAAGTAATTTACTAATGGCCCATCAACCAAGAGGGAACAGTATTTAACAGACTAGTATATGTGATACCATCAGAAAGTACTTGAATATACGTAACTGGATTAGAAAACAGGGAACAGTAACTAGAACTAAGTATAAATAACTAATACATGAAGTAGGAAAATGCTGAAGAGTCAAGGAGGAAATACTCTAAGATTGAGTGGAAAGGAAGCAGGGAGTTGAAATTTACAAATAGGATCAGATAATGGAACATCAGTAGATATGTGGAAAGAATAAGAATTACGTCTTAAACACATATAAATCTAGAAATGTCATGAGCAATACCAATATTAAAATATACATACAACCGTGCTAAGGCCTATCATTTGTATGGTTTGAAGTGCTGGGTGATGACCACAGAGATGGTGGGGAAGAAGGATATTAAAGAATATATTTGGAGTAGTGCGAGACGAAAGTGACCGGAGAATGAGAACAAACATAGAACTGAAGGAACTGTTGGATGGCATAAATATAGGGTGAAATTTAATAAGATGAGATGGGTATGGATTAAGAATGATTGACATTCGAACTGTCAATAGGATCTTTACTGGATAGCGTGACAGAGAAGGAGAAGAAGTAGTCGAGGAAAATATGGACTCACAGCGTGGAAGAAGAGCTGCAAAATTTAAGCTTTAGAATCTGGAGAAAGAAAGGTGCAATTCGAGAAGTCTGGGGACAGAAGACTGAGGCGCAGCTGTTGTGCATGGACTGTAATGGACAATGGGCAGCTATCTATCTATCTAACAATAAATGAGTTTGATGCAGCTGTAATACCCGTAACAGCATGGCCCACAAGATGTGTATCCTCTCGTTCAGTTGTGCTCTAGCTGTTGGGATTCTTCACATCGGTCAGTTCGTCCGTCCTCGACTTACGGTTTCCACATTCACATCACTGTGGCCATATTCTATCCAACATGGGCACCAGTGTCTCAGAGGTTAATAATCAACAGTCTCGAAATGCCACAGTTTTCCTGTGATCAAAGGCAATAACCCGCTGGTGTGGCTGCTGAATTACTTGACGACATTATTTTATTCTTTCGAATCCATGTCAAATAACATACATCCCCATCCCTGAATTTAGGAAGCATTTAATTGCACTCAAGCCATCCTGTGTTGAGGGAAGTCTAATATCCCCTATCAAGGATCCTATCATCCTCTGCCGGTCGTAAGGGGCAACTAAAACGGATAAGCTCCGAGGGTCGCCACTATAGAGTACTGTACTTCCTCATAAAATAATAATCACCATCACAGTCTGCGAATTACACCAAGCTTTGCTTTGCTACCATAAAGAACCGTTGGGTTGTGGTTTCTCCTTTAGCAGGAATAATAAATTAATACCAATTTCTTTACTATGGACACAGAGGCATAGTCAGTGTCGTAAACATGGTTTATCACAAAGTTAAAAGTGTCAATGCTTCCTATCCTAGGACGTTCAAATACACGTAAGGTATCGTGTCTAGCGACCCTACAACTAGCAGGTTGTAATGCCAAACATAACAGAGAGGATTATTTCAAACAATGAAGCATTAAATGACCCAATTACCCACTGTTCCTTCTATTTGTAGTATTATTTCATGTCTGCAGTTTGGACCTCCCTCGTAAACAAAATGCTCGTTAGTCGTTTAGAACAAAAGTGTGCACTTGTCGTTTAGAACTGATGAAGGTAGCTCACTGGATCTCTTTAGACATTAAAGAAGCAGTTGTTATTTCAATAAGTGTTCAATTCATCATACCTTTATGCGAAGTTGAGTCATTCTCAACCATTCTCAACCATTCTCTGAGTACATTTCGAAAATAGCCTTTCCAAACCTTCTTTCATTATTTTTGCAGTAAAATCTTCCTTAATTTTCCATATTTAGTAGGGAAGAAATCTCCATCGACTTGTTGAGATAAGTTTCTCGTCAGGATCAACACTTCTTCATTCTGAGAATCAAACAAACGTACACTGACTGACAGAGCAAATGCAACACCAAGAAGGAGTGGTTCGAAAGGGATGAAAGTTGGGGAAAAAACAGAGACGGCACGGATGAATAATTGATGTTTATTTCAAACCGATATGCAGGTTACACAATGCGCACGGCATCGACTCAGTAGGATGTAGGACCACCGCGAGTGGCGATGCACGCAGAAACACGTCAAGGTACAGAGTCAATAAGAGTGCGGATGGTGTCCTGAGGGATGGTTCTCGATTCTCTGTCAACCATTTGCCACAGTTGGTCGTCCGTACGAGGCTGGGGCAGAGTTTGCAAACGGCGTCCAATGAGATCCCACAAGTGTTCGATTGGTGAGAGATCCGGAGAGTACGCTGGCCACGGAAGCATCTGTACACCTCGTAGAGCCTGTTGGGAGATGCGAGCAGTATGTGGGCGGGCATTATCCTGCTGAAACAGAGCATTGGGCAGCCCCTGAAGGTACGGGAGTGCCACCGGCCGCAACACATGCTGCACGTAGCGGTGGGCATTTAACGTGCCTTGAATACGCACTAGAGGTGACGTGGAATCATACGCAATAGCGCCCCAAACCATGATGCCGCGTTGTCTAGCGGTAGGGCGCTCCACAGTTACTGCCGGATTTGACCTTTCTGCACGCCGACGCCACACTCGTCTGCGGTGACTATCACTGACAGAACAGAAGCGTGACTCATCGGAGAACACGACGTTCCGCCATTCCCTCATCCAAGTCGCTCTAGCCCGGCACCATGCCAGGCGTGCACGTCTATGCTGTGGAGTCAATGTAGTCTTCTGAGCGGACGCCGGGAGTGCAGGCCTCCTTCAACCAATCGACGGGAAATTGTTCTGGTCGATATTGGAACAGCCAGGGTGTATTGCACATGCTGAAGAATGGCGGTTGACGTGGCGTGCGGGGCTGCCACCGCTTGGCGGCGGATGCGCCGATCCTCGCGTGCTGACGTCACTCGGGCTGCGCCTGGACCCCTCACACGTGCCACATGTCCCTGCGCCAACCATCTTCGCCACAGGCGCTGCACCGTGGACACATCCCTATGGGTATCGGCTGCGATTTGACGAAGCGACCAACCTGCCCTTCTCAGCCCGATCACCATACCCCTCGTAAAGTCGTCTGTCTGCTGGAAATGCCTCCGTTGACGGCGACCTGGCATTCTTAGCTATACACGTGTCCTGTGGCACACGACAACACGTTCTACAATGACTGTCGGCTGAGAAATCACGGTACGAAGTGGGCCATTTGCCAACGCCGTGTCCCATTTATCGTTCGCTACGTGCGCAGCACAGCGGCGCATTTCACATCATGAGCATACCTCAGTGACGTCAGTCTACCCTGCAATTGGCATACAGTTCTGACCACTCCTTCTTGGTGTTGCATTTGCTCTGTCAGTCAGTGTATATCACGATAAAATAATACTTAGAATACTGATGCACCGAGCTCGATAGCTGCAGTCGCTTAAGTGCGGCCAGTATCCAGTAATCGGGAGATAGTGAGTTCGAGCCCCACTGTCGGCAGCCCTGAAGATGGTTTTCCGTGGTTTCCCATTTTCACACCTGGCAAATGCCGGGGCTGTACCTTAATTAAGGCCACGGCCGCTTCCTTCCACTTCCTAAGCCTTTCCTATCCCATCGTCGCCAAAACACCTATCTGTGTCGGTGCGACGTAAAACAAATAGCAAAGAATACTGATGCACTGAACAATAAAATAGAGAAGTATGGTATGAAGATCAGCGCAGAGAAAAGCAAGACCACAGTGACATAAAGAGGAGAAAGACAAGCGAAAAACATTGTGAAAATTGTTGGCCAAAGCCTTGAAATTGTTGACAGTTTCAAGTATGTAAGGGATGAATTAATGCAGAGTACAACGCTGGACATGGAGATTAACAAGAGAGTGCAACAGTGCATTCTACCATAATGTAAGAAATTTTGTCTGGAATAAGGAAGTACCAAGGAAATGTAAAGAGATACTGTACAAAATGTATTACAACCTGTGACAATAAAGTTCGGTGAATGAAGTCAGAACGGTCGATCCGGCAACTCTGGCGACACACAACGCTGCACCTGCGTAGCAGCAAGTTTTGACCATCTGCTCCCAACGTTGTTCAGTTGAGCATCGTGTGTGTGCCGTGTAAGACCTGTTTGACACAGTGCGTGTTTAGTGCGTTGGTTCTGAACTGGAACAGGAACATGAACGACCAAAAGATCAATGTACAGTTTTGTTTTAAGCTTGGCAAGACACCGAAAGAAACGCATGCGATGTTGGTACGTGTTTATGAAGATCAAGCACTGTCCTTTAAGTGTGTGTACGAACAAGTACAAGTGGTTCGCCCGTTTTCGAGGAGGCCGGGAAAGTGTTTCTGACAACCCCCGTAGCGGAAGACCGGTGACCGCCGTCAGTGACGAAAACATTTGAGAAGCTGATGACATTAATCACGAAGGATCGGCGATTAACTGTGCGCATGATAACGTATGAACTGCAGATTAACCGTGAATCCGTGCGACAAATCGTTACTCAGAAGTTAGGGAAGAGGAAAACGTGTTCTTGTCTTGTGCCACATCACTTGAGTGACGATCAGAAGCAGGCACGTTTAGAGGCTTCACAGGATTTTGTCACAACGGTGGATGCGACACCAAATTTCTTGAACTGTTTTGTCACTAAGGATGAAACCTGGTGTCTCAGGAACGACCCTGAAACGAAACGGCAAAGCATGGAATGGCATTCTCCGGGATCCCCTCGTCGGAAACAGGTCAGAGCCGGAAAGTCACGCATCCAACTCGCTTTAAAAGAAAAGATATTTGACGATATTCCTGACATCCAACGCAACATGACGAGGCTTTTGAACACCATCCGAAAGGAAGCCTTCTTGCAAAGTTTCCAGGACATGTATCGCCGATCTCAGGAGTGCATAGTTATGGGAGGGGACTATTTCGAAGGACAGTAAGGTCACTGTCATGCATTGTTCATCTATGTTGATAGTACAGGACTATTCACCGAACTTTATTGTCACAGGTTGTATATGGCTGAGACCTGGACAGTGACAAGTAGGGAGGACAAAAGAATTGAAGCCAGTGACATGAAATATCTAACAAGTATAATAAGAGAGACAAGGAAAGATAGACTGAGAAACGAAAATGTGAGAAAGGATGTCGGAATGCAAAGCTTAAATCAGGGAATTGATAGGATTAAAACTAAGATGGGTTGGACATATAAAGAGGATGAAGGAGGAAAGAATACCAAAGCAGATGATGATGAAGTTCAAGGGAAAGAGAGCGAGAGGAGACCTAGAACAGGGAGGATCGATTCAATAGAGGAGTTCAAGAAGAACAAGAAGAAGAAACCTGGACTGGAACGAAATGGAAGAGAAATGGTGGAAAGAGAGAGGAAGATGGAGAAGTGGAATACAGTACATGCCCCGACTCGGCCGGAGTTGGATCAGGGGGAAGGAGGATAATGAATAAGAATATCGACAGTGACCACAAAATATATTTACCTCAATGGCAAACTAAATATATTGGGTCCATCGTCCCCGTATTGCTGCTGGCATATTTGGGGCGGAAGTTGTAACTGCTATGAGCAAAATGAAATGTGGAAAAGCAACCGACCCCGATGAAATTCCTGTGGAGACCTGGAAATGCCTGCGGAAGAGGGGATAGATAAGTTGTAGAATGCATTCCAGCAGATATTTCATGAAGAAACAATGCCCTAAAAATGGAGACATTGTACCGTAACTCCTATTTATAAGGAGATGGGGACATTCACGATTGCGCAAATTACAGAGGAATTAAACTCACGTCGCACACTATGAAGATCTGGGGAAAAGGCCTAGGAAGGAGACGACAATAGGGGAAGAACAGTTCAAATTTATGCCAAGGAAAGGAACTACTGATGCTAGTTTTGCTCTTAGGCAGGTTATGGAAAAGCACAGATAAAAGCGGGAAGAACTACATATTGTGTTCCTAGACTTAGAAAAGGCTTATGATTGGGTGCCCCGTCAGGAAGTACGGAGACACACGAGATACAAGGGAGTACCAGAGAAGTATGTGCGCCTTGTTCAGAACATGCATAAAGGAGCAAAAACGCAAGTTAGAAGCACTGTAGGACTGACAGACGCCATACCAGTTTAAGTAGGTATCCTTCAAGGATCACCACTGCATTTTTTATCTGATAATGGATGTTCTAAGAGAACCAGCTCCTCGGTGTATGCTATTTGAAGATGATGTTGTACTATGCGGCACAAACAAAGAACAGTTTGAACATAAACTAGAATGCTGGAGGAGAGCTCTAGAGGAAAGACGTCTTAAAATCAGCCAGAATAAGACTGGCAGGAACTGGGAACGTAACTGTTCTGATGAATGGAAACCAGCTCCAGGCAAGGAACAGTTTCAAATACGGTACTTAGAATCAACTGTCTGCTGATCGTAATCTAGATCTGGAAATTACCCGCCGAATTCAGGCTGCCTGGTCTAACTGGAGAAGGTTTTCTGGTGTCCTCTGCGACAGTAAACTAATCCGAACAAAATATGTGGGGAGACCTACAATGCTATATGGTGCAGAAACTTGGCAAACTGCAGTCACAATGTAAGCGACTGGAAGTATCTGAAACGAAGATGCTGAGATGGATGTGTGGGGTTACGAGGAAAGACCCCATCAGAACATCATTATACGAGGTGGCGTTAAAGTGCCGGAAATATCTAGAAAGTTCCAAGAAAGACGATTGCTCTGGTATGGGCATTAAACGCAGGGATGAAGAGAAGGAAGTAGGAGGGAGAGAGGTAGACCCAGAAGAAGATGGATGGATTGTGTGCGGGAAGATATCAGGGAAAAGAAGTTTGAGAAAATGTCGTTTGGGACCGAGGGAGATAAAAACGACTTGTCAGAAACGTCGACCCCGCGTGGGGTTCGAGCTCGCTTTCTCTCAGATGCAAGATCACAGCTGTGCGCCCCCAACCGCAGGGCCAACTCGTCCGGTGAAGATCAAGTTGGAATTCGAGAGGACAAATTGGAGAAAACGTTCATTTATAGGAGGAGGAATTAGGGATTGGAATAATTCATCGCGGGAAATGTTCCATATATTTCCAGGTCCTTTGAAATAATTTAAGGAAAGACTGTATAAACAATTGATAGAGAATCTTCCACCTGGGCAAAAGCCCTAAACGAATATCATTGATTGATTGATTGATTGATTGATTGATTGATTGATTGATTGATTGATTATTTTTATTTCAGTTCTTTGTGGCTATAAACCAACCACTCATACGAACCACTAACCTCCAACTACAGCACTTACCTGTTTGTAGTTCATTTTTACAACAGGTGAGCACTGCAGAGTCAAGTTTGAGACGCTACGTAGCCTTCTCATTCGCTCTGTGGATGTAATTTTAGTCTTATTCGATCTCTTATTGAGATTTTTTAATAAGTTTTTACCACTTATTAGTCGTTTACAGGGTTACCCAGGAGGAAAGAGAAATATTTCAGGACGTGATACTACTGGTGATTGTGGTAAAAAAAAGTTCATATGAACATGGGGTTAGTATGAGACAGTTGTCGAGATATTCCTGTTTAAATGTAAATATTGATAAACTGGGAAAATAAAGTTTATTGTTTTAATTGCTTTCATGTTTCTCTTTTTTTCCATAGCAGTAAAAACAAGATGACAATACACACCTTTCTGTTTCATGTCGTTTCATTTTGTGGTCCGGTGCCAAAGTTTCGCAACAAGTTCTCAAAGATTAAAACATTGACCTTAATGCATTTGTCAACTCGCTGAAGAATATAACGTGCTGTCTGTCGAAGATCATCGTGACGTTCCCGTGCGCCAGCAAAAGCATCCATTATGCGAGCGAGCAGATTGTCTCTTGTGTTCACTTTTCTTCTGTAGACTTTACCTTTTACCCGACCCCATAAACAAAACAACGATCTAAGGGGTTGAGGTCGGGGAACCTGGATGGCCAAGGAATAGTACTACCACGACCAATCCACCGATTAGGTCAAGTTTTCGTTCCGATCGCACATAAGCACTAGGAAGCTAACCATTCTCAAGCAAAGTATGTAAAACTCTGGGAAGCAATTTGATCAGGAATTTTTCGTCTAGGAAAGTGTCGGCGGTATTCTTGTACCTACGCTGCAGTGGCATTGCAGTCGCAGCAGCTATAAACAATCAGCATGTCTACATAGGCCTACTGCTAATTCGTGTAGATCTGTGGCATCTTGAACTCTACCTTCACACTGTCTGTATCACAAACTCAGCGTTGGAAACAACCACATACACTACGGCGTTCAAGTTTACAGTCCATAATAATCAGTCAGCCGTGTACTAACATTTCCATGGAAATAAATTTAATTTAACAGTTTATCAGTGTTTACATTCAAACAGGGCTATTTCGAGAACCACCTCATTGACCCCATGTTCATATGAACTTTTTTGATCACAATGATCATTTATAGGAAGGGTAGTTAGGGATTGGAATAACTTACCAAGGGAGATGTCCAATAAATTTCCAATTTCTTTGAAATCATTTAGGAAAAGGCTAGGAAAACAACATATAGGGAATCTGCCACCTGGGCGACTGCCCTAAATGCAGATCAGTATTGATTGATTGATTGATTGATTGATTGATTGATTGATTGATTGATTGATTGATTGATTGATTACTATCACACCCTAGAGTATTGATCTTTCCTCCCCGGTCACCCTGCATTTGGACATTTTTGAAAAGTATCCCGAAGTTCGTCAATTTTCAGTCACAAAAACGTCAATACATTTTAATTTTCTGGTGATTTCTGATAGATCTCGTCAAGACAATTTAAATTACACCTCATTTCTCTCTGTGCGACATCTACATGCCAAGCTATGCTGTGCGATAGATGACTTTCGACAACCAAAATAAATTCTAAACTGGGCGTTCTCTTGCGATGATGTCATGTGCATTACGTCAGCTGTCACGGTCAAATCTTGTGCATTCATCCTTCGACTTCAAAATAATGTATAAACTATTCTCGTGTATTTCAGAAATATGGAAGAGAAGATTAAGGGGTTAGGGGAAGAGACAGGTGGGCTTAAAGGTGATAGTCCAAGAAAAGAGAGGTGACTATGAGGCAACAATAAAATATTTCAGACACTCCTGCAGAATTTCTAACGTTAAAGTTGTTGGACTGTTAATCGGCGCCAGAGGAACAATGACAAAATTTTGTGGGTAACATCTGCGAAATCTGGGATTTCCTAATACAGTAGAATAATCCTACCGAGCGAGTTGGCTGTGCGGTTAGGGGCGCGCAGATGTCATCTTGCATTCGGGAGAAAGTGGGTTCGAACCCCACTGGCGGCAGCCCTGAAGATGGTTTTCCGTGGTTTACCATTTTCACACAAGGCAAATGCTGGGGCTGTACCTTCATTAAGGCCACGGCCGCTTCCTTCCCACTCTTAGATCTTTCCTATCCCATCGACTTCGCTGCGAAGTAAAGCAACTTGTAAAAAAAGTAAAGTATACTCCTAGATGTAACAATATTAGCGATCGAGGGGCCCACTTCAAATTATTCTTTATCATCTTTGCAACTCACTTAATAACCACCGTTCATTCTTATTTAACACCCTTGGTATTGTATACACTGACATGCTTGCCAGTCCATAAATTTGGAAAGAATGTCTGTCTGTCAGGTCATCAGCCCAGAGGCTGGTTGGATCCTCAAATAGCACCACCAATGGTTATGCGGTTATACGGAAACCGGAAAAACCAATGGGAGCACCAACACGAGACGTACTAGGCAAGATGAGGAGTGAGGTAGTTTGCCATTGCTTTCCCCACTGGGCCAGAAAGTGCTACTGCAGCACGACTAACCCTACGAGCAATAACACTCAAACGCACTAGTCGTGCTCCGAATGTCATTACTTAGCACCACCCATACCCCAGCAGCTTTCATATAGTCACAGCCATGGATGAGACTGGGACTTCGGTGGAAGCTACACTTTACTCTGGCCTATGCCAAGTGATGGATGCAAAAGTACTGCATCCATCAAGAAATGACAACAGGCAATGGGAAATAATAAATAAATAAAACATAATTATAAAACGAAGGAGATGAGGATGAATTCCAAGAATGATGATGGATTTCTACACATGATGAAGATATGAAACAAATGGACTCCTTCCTTTATCTTGGGAGTATTGTTACTACAACGGGAGGAGCGGAAGAATCCACCAAGAGCCGTATCAGGTACTTTTGTTCAACCGTATCCTATATGGAGGAACAGGAACATTTCCAAGTTCTGACTTTTTAAACATAAATATTAAGTCCATTCTCCTTTATTGTTGCAAATTTGAAAAGTCACCAGAAGACTGCTAAACAACCGCAGGTTTTCATGAATCGCTGCTTAATAAGTATCATCGACAGAGGATGGCCGGATGTCATGTCAAACGAAGATGTATGGGGGAAAACGAATCAGCAGCCTATTGAAATCCAGAAGAAAAAAGGAAAGAAAGTGGCGCTGGATAGGCCACACTTTAAGTAAACCCACTGAGCCATTGAAATTACACCACTCGATTGTAACCCCCAAGGTGTTCGAAAACGCGGCCGTCCGAAGAAGTCGTGGAAGAAGACGATTGAGGAGGAATGCCTAGGAATGAGGAAGAATTGGAATGAAGTGAAGAGGCTAGCCAATAATAGTGCCGGATGAAATTGATTTACGGAAGACCTATGTTCCAAGAGGAGCAACAGGAATTAAGTCAAGCAGGTCATTCCAGTAGACCTAGTATATATAATACTTTTTGAGCTGTATGGTAATAATTGTGTACGTGAAATCGTCTTTCTATTCGGCCAGGTGCTGGGCGTGTGCACGCATGCAGAGAAATGGAGTCCCGACATAAACAATCAACACTGCCCCACACCAATACTAAAAGGAGGGGTGAGGCCAGCGCCTCAACCGTCTGAGCCACTTAGCCCATCTTTCCAAACTCTGGAGACCTCACTCTGAATCACTCCAACACGAGCGGCGATATCCACTCGTCGCCATTCGAATGCGCTCAGTAGCAGGAAATGGATATTCCTAGCAAGTTTACCTCAGTCCTACGAGTGCTGTACATAGTACATCACTGACCTTCCAAGTGATTTTTCTCCTGTTTTATTTTTTTCATTTTTTTGTTTACAATTTGCTTTACGTCGCACTGACACAGATAGGAAGACGATGGGATAGGCGAGAGCTAGGAGTGGGGAAGGAAGCGACTGTGGTCTTATGGCTCCAGCATTTGCCTGGTGTGAAGATGGGAAACCACGGAAAACCATCTTCAGGGCTGCCAACAGTGGGGATCGAACCTGCTATCTCTCGAATGCAAGCTTATAGCAACTTGACCCAAACTGCACAACTACCTGCTCGGTTCTTCCAAGTGATATTGTTATAAACTGACCGACATGACAAATGCCCCTTATAGGACAAATATCGAGCCTGATCTGGATTTAGCATCACTATGTGCCTCAGATATTGGTCTACAGTATAAACTGTAAATATGTCTCAGGTACCAACACTTTATTTGAGCATTATTTTATCAGAATGTAGTTCTTTCAGGGCCGGTTTCATCGACGTGGGTTAAACCTTAATCCAGAGTTATACAGTTTTAACTCCGAATTTGTCCGTTCATTCTATTTCATCAAGGAGTGTTAATTTTAACTCTAGGTTAAGGCCGGAGTTAAGTTGACCTCTCCTTTCACCTGGGTTAACTCGAGGTTAAAATCAAAATGGCAGTTGTAAATCATGCGTTTGATGCAGAGTTGCTTTATTTAGATTTGTTAAATGGTGTTCCTAACAGAAATAGAACTATAGAAAGGAGAAACAACTTTCAAAATATATCTGAGGAACAATTTCTGAAAAGATAGAGACTGTCAAAAACCGTCGTCAGTAAAGTCGTCGATGAAATTCGCGAGAGGTTAGAATACACAACTGATCGAAACATATACTAAAGGTATTGATTGCCTTAAGGTTTTATACCACAGGGTCGTTTCATATAGTGGTCGGAGACAATAAGGGTTATTTTTCTGTCCTATCAAGTAATCAGGGATTCTAACCTCAAAATTTGTCATTTAGTTGCAAGATGGCCTGTAACATGGGCAACGCTATTAAATTCGCCTGTTATTTTTTTCCATGTGCCCTCCTTTTCTTTTCTTTTCTTTTCTTTTATTTTCTTTTCTTTACTTTACTTTTCTTTTCTTTTCTTTTACACCTTCAGTCTTCTTACATTCTATAATGCTTTGGTACTTGGTGGCTAATTCATTTAGTAACTTTTTTCTAAAGCAAAATACAATCGTGCCCTTATTTCTCTTCTGAACTTCTTCCATTTTTCGATCACTGTAATCAGTTCTATCAAGACCGGGCGAGTTGGCCGTGCGCGTAGAGGCGCGCGGCTGTGAGCTTGCATCCGGGAGATAGTAGGTTCGAATCCCACTATCGGCAGCCCTGAAGATGGTTTTCCGTGGTTTCCCATTTTCACACCAGGCAAATGCTGGGGCTGTACCTTAATTAAGGCCACGGCCGCTTCCTTCCAACTCCTAGGCCTTTCCTATCCCATCGTCGCCATAAGACCTATCTGTGTCGGTGCGACGTAAAGCCCCTAGCAAAAAAAAAAAAAAAAAAAAAGTTCTATCAAGACCGACTCCTATTCTCAGACCTACCCATTAAAGAACATGAGTGCACTAGGTGGACCAGGTTTTAGTCTAACTATGGCAATGCCTCGCATACAACTATTCTTAAGTTTCCTACGGAATAGAACATTAAGAGAGAAATGGATTAGGAATATGCATCGTGATTATTTTGAAGTGCATGACAAAACTGCAGCGTGCATACATCGTTTTGAGAATAAGTCTGAGGTTAGGAAAGCCATTTCTCTACTTCCAAACTATTCGTGTTCCTCGAAAAATATTAATTTAGATAGAATATAATTGATATTGTGATATTCCGTCAGTGTCTATGTGCTTCAAAGTTTCCAGTGATTTAGATGCATTTGTATTTTACAATAATCTGTGCTTTGCCTGCGGAAATGTTTGGCTGGATCTTGGAGTATAACAGAACTTATAAGTGTGACAGATGGAGCAATCTGTATACTGTTACACAGACGAAATAGTGACTTAGAGGGATTCGCTGGGTTTGTAACGTAGGGTTTTACACTACCAACACTTTCCGATTCATGCTGTGGTTATCTGCTATCAAGTAGACTGCGCCGAACTGAAGCTCGTCCATGTGGTTAAATACCAATGTTTAGTCAAAAGTGTTTTTGCACTCATGTTCTTTAATGGGTAAAAACCTATTATATCTTAAGTGTCTGAACGTTTCATTACTAAGGTTACTATCATTGTGTGAAGAGCTGTTATGCTATATATTAACATTATGTTAGCATGACCAGGGCTGTTCATTGGGTTAACATAATCATTTCGGGTGTACTTGGGCTGAGTGACTCAGACGGTTAAGGCGCTGGCCTTCTGACCCCAAGTTGGCAGATTCGATCCTGGCACAGTCCTATGGTATTTGAAGGTGTTCAAATACGTCAGCCTCGTGTCGGTAGATTTACTGGCACGTAAAAAACTACTGCAGGACTGAATTCCGACACTTCGACGTCTCCGAAAACCGTAAAAAATGTAGTTAGTGGGACGTAAAGCCAATAACATTATTATTTCGGCTGTACTTCCCATTCATTGGGTGCTGAATTTAATAAATTGTCCAC
Source organism: Anabrus simplex (assembly GCF_040414725.1). Classification (NCBI taxonomy): domain Eukaryota; kingdom Metazoa; phylum Arthropoda; class Insecta; order Orthoptera; family Tettigoniidae; genus Anabrus; species Anabrus simplex. The sequence goes on along the minus strand of NC_090267.1, from coordinate 397,013,059 downwards.
CACTTCAAAACTAAGGCAAGAAATTGTTTCATAGTTCTACTGAGAGCGAGTAAATCGAGGAAAGTCGCACCTAAATTAATTTTGAAACATTCAAAATGATGTTACAAATATCATTTTAACAGTTTTATCATGTATTTTTATCTATCCAGCGAAGTGGAACATAAGAGAAAACGTTATTTGACGAATTGAAATGTCTAAATAATCAGCTTGTTGGTCTCTTTTTCTAGTAGAATATATGTGATTCTAGTTGATTATATGCGGTGCGTACTTGTTGGCGAAGCTTCTTCATAATTGTAAAAGTGATTTTCCCTATGATGTTACATTTATCACGTTAAATTACTGCTGTTTATATAATAAGGACGTGATATTTTCGTGTTAGCCAATACCAGCAATCCGGCTACTTCGGCCGCCATGTTTTTTAAATATTACGGTCTGAGGATTGGAGTCGGTCTTGGTTCTATTACGGTCACGAAAGAATAATATCTACCACGGAACTGAGGAAGAAAACGAAATACCACACAAGAAATAAACAAAAGAACCACGCAAGAAGTGTGTTCATAATCTCTGATTTTTAGTCACTGCCTTCTTGATCGATACGGCAGCTGTTTCCGGCGAGGGTTAATACGGTGTTAGTTAACCCTCTGCTGAAATAGCTTGGTGAATCGCGTGACTCGTAAGAATGAGTTCAAATATTAACCCTAAGTTAACAAACCCAGGGTTAGAGTATATTTAACCCACGTTGAAAAACCGGACCCTAGAGTTGTGAGTACGAATTTTTCTTTCCTTTCTTTTCTTTCTTTTTCTTTCTTTCCTAGTGGTTTAACGTCGAACTAACACATCGAAGGTTTTCGGTGACGCAAGGATGGGAAAGGGCTAGGATTGGGAAGGTAGAATCCATGGCCTTATTATGGTACAACCCCAGAATTTTCCCGGTGTGAAAATGGGAAACCACAGAAAACCATCTTCAGGGCTGTCGACGGTGGGATTCGAACTCACCATCATCCACATGCAAGATGAACTTTATTGTTTGAGTGGAGGGTTACATAGTTTTACTTCTCCTTGAAACAACGATCACTACCACAGTCACGGTCGTAACCCGGAAGTAGCAACGCGGAGTGCTGCCAGACCCCCACCGTGAAACCTGTAAAACTACTGCGTCCGTATTTAGTTGTCTATACTATTGATATTTTTTCTACCATCATTTACACGTTATCTTAACGCCTGTGTTCGTTGTCTTATATAGTAAGAAAACCGCCAGTTAATGTGACTGGGGTGCCGGTGGGCCCCCACGTTACCGTTTGTGGAACTTTTCATGGATTTATTTATTTATTTATTTATTTATTTATTTATTTATTTATTTATTTATTTATTTATTTATTTATTTATTTATTTATTTATTTTATTTATTTATTTATTACTAGTTTCTTTACGTCGCACCGACACAGATAGCTCTTATGGCGACGATGGGATAGGGAAAGGCCTAGGAGTGGCAAGGAAGCGACCTTGGTCTTAACTGCATGGTGTGAAAATGGAAAAGCTGCCAACAGTGGGGTCCGAAGCCACTAACTCCTGAATGCAAGCTCACAGCTGCGCACCCCTAACCACACGGCCAAGTCCCTCAGTTTTCGTATACTTAATTCTAGGTTATTCCGTTAGAAGTGTTAACGGTATATGCCCGTAACAGATGATTTTGTGCGCGTGTGTGTGTGCCTTGTATTGATGTTGGAGAACACACAACTACTGATTCTGAATGTGACTTTCAAAGAAAAAGAATTGCAGAGCGAAGTTCAAAGGGAACTGTCGACGCATCTGTGATTTGTACCTGTTTATTGACGTGCCAGTGAAGTACTTTACACAACATTGCAGTTCTATTCTATGTTGAAACCTCTCTTACTGTTTATTTAATAAAATTAGATTTCGCGTTCATTCCAGTACCATAGAAGACGAGAAACTGACGGAGGTCCGAGGACACCCCGCGTTACTATTGGCGTTAAAAAAAAATTACATTACCACTCTCGGGTTAAAGGTGCTACAACGTTAGTTCTGATATTTGTTGTTGTTAATAACAATAACTTAAAAACTTTCTTCAGCTTATACCAAGTCTTTCTGGGATCACTGGAGCCATCCAGTTTCGTTATGATTTTGGCCGGGGATTCAAGGGTGGTTGCCCTCCATGACACCATGTGATTTTTGAGGTGAAAATCTCAATCAAAGATCGACGAGGCTAACGTATTTCATGACCTTCAATTACCACTGAAATCATCCGGGATCGAACCCGATCGAAGTCCACCTCAGAAGGCCAGCGTTCAACTATCACAGCCACTCGACCCAGCAAAATACCTATCCATCGGTGGGTTTTCATAGGCCTGCTATTCGGAGCAAGAGGCACCCTCCCTAGTCAGACATCGACCTTACTATAAAATCTGAAAGTTCTATTCTGCGAAATAGCAAAAATAGTAATACAGATACTGAGGGACTCTCTACAAATCATTCATTTCCATCTATACCTGAGAACATGATTAACATTCCACTCCCACTAACCCTGGAAAAAAGAAGATCATAACAGCATTAACAATTAAATTCCCACTTTTTGATCCTTTAAAACTCAATTGAAATTGTAACCTGAATGTATTCCGAATCTGAATGGCCACCCTCATTGGAGGACGGACGATTTAATAAATCTCCCTCTCTTTCTCTTCCAGTTCAGTCTTCTTCTTCTTCTTTTCCCACCGCTTTTCCCACACGTGTGGGGTCGCGGGTGCGAACTGCGTCGCACATGTGGGTTTGGCCCTGTTTGACGGCCGGATGCCCTTCCTGCCGCTAACCCTATATGGAGGGGTATAATCACTATTGCTTGTTTCTGTAGTTTTTGGTAGTGCAGTGTGTTGTGTGAATATGAAGAGGAGAGTGTTGGGACGGACACAAACACTCAGTCCCCGAGCCAGAAGTATTAATCAGAAGCGATTAAAATCCCCGACCCGTCTGGGAATCGAACCCGGGACCCTCTGAATCGAAGACCAGTATGCTGATCATTCAGCCAACGAGTCGGACTCTCTCTCGTTCTTCCAGTTCAGTGTTTGATTATTATTATTATTATTATTATTATTATTATTATTATTATTATTATTATTATTATCATCATTATTATTATCATGTCCACGCTGGACTCTCACCGCTGGGTTCCGTGGTTCAAATCCCGGTCACTCCATGTGAGAGTTGTGCTGGACTAAGCGGAGGTGGGACAGGCTTTTCCTCCGTGTACTCCGTTTGCCCTGTCATATTTCATTCCATCAACACTCTCCAATATCATTTCATTTCATCTGTTAGTTATTAAACATTGCCCCAGAGGAGTGTGACAGGCTTCGGCAGCCGGTACAATTCCTATCCTCGCCGCTAGATGGGGGCTTCGTTCATTCCATACCTGACCCGGTCGAATGACTGGAAAAAGGCTGTAAATTTTCATTTTCATCATTTCCAGGGTCCGTCTCTGTGGTATAGTGGTTAGCGTGATTAGCTGCCACCTCCCGGAGGACCAGTTTCGATTCCCGGCTGTGTCACGAAATTTAAAAAGTCGCACGAGGACTGGAACGGGGTCCACTCAGCCTCGGGAAGTCAACTGAGTAGTGGTGGGTGCGATTCCAACCTCAGCCATCCTGGAAGTGTTTTTCCGTGGTTTCCCACTTCTCCTCCTGGAAAATACTGGGATGGTACCTGACTTACGGCCACAGCCGCTTCCTTCCGTCGTCCTTGTCTATCTCAATCTTCCCAACCCGCACAAGGCTCCTGTTCAGCATAGCAGGTGAGGCCGCCTGGGCGAGGTACCGGTCCTCCTCCCCAGTTTCAACCCCGACCCAATGTCTCACGCTCCAGGACACTGCCCGTGTGGTGGTAGAGGTGAGGTCCCTCGCTGACTCCGAGGGGGAACGCAACCCTGGAGGGTAAATAGATTAAAAAGAAAGAAAAAATATCATGTCCAGGGAAGTGATCCTATCCATATATTTATGTTTTCATCGTCCCTTTGTAGTCACCACTTGTCGATTTTATGAATGTGCATGGTAATAGTCATATTTTATACGTAAGGCTGTACATTTCAATGCTCTCCATAAAAAGTGAGCTTACCGAGCTCGATAGCTGCAGTCGCTTAATTGCGGCCAGTATCCAGTATTCGGGAGATAGTAGGTTCGAACCCCACTATCGGCAGCCCTGAAAATGGTTTCCGTGGTTTCCCATTTTCACACCAGGCAAATGCTGGGGCTGTACCTTAATTAAGGCTACGGCCGATTCCTTCCCACTCCTAGTCCTATCCTGTCCCATCGTCGCCATAAGACCTATCTGAGTCGGTGCGACGTAAAGCAACTAGCAAAAAAAAAAAAAAAAAGTGAGCTTGTAGTTTTATTTGAGTGTTGAGATCTAGGTCATAGCTGCGAGACATCGAATTCTGCGTGGAATCCGAATTACAGGGCGTAACATTTCATTTTAAAAATCCCACATATTTGGCCGGGATTCGAACCATGGCCACCTTGGTGGGAAGCCAATGAAGATGCCACTCAGATATCATGCTCCTTTTCTCGAACAATTCGAAACAACTTCGAGACCATTCCTTTGTCTGATGATGAAGTCGTTGGCAATGAGAGTGAACTGATGTCCACATATGCCAAATTTGCCAGCACAGCCTTGTTCTACCAACCTTGGAACCACGTGGCCTCCTTGACCTCGCTGATGCCCTTTGAAGTAAAAAAATTATGCTGTGTCATGCTCTTGCCCAGAGGTAGTCTCATTAAAGCCACTGTTTCTGAAAGAACAGCTGCCGCTTTGTCATCACTGCCTTATTCTTCCGGCCTTGGTTAAATCTCCTGAGTTTCGTGACCTTGTTCATATCCTTTGAAGTAATAATAATGTTATGTCATGCTCTGACTGATTTGCCGGGCCGAGTTGCTCAGACGCTTGAGGCGCTGGCCTTCTGACTCCAACTTGGCAGGTTCCATCCTGGCTCAATCCAGTGGTATTTGAAGGTGTTCAAATACGCCAGCCTCGTGTCGGTAGATTTATTGGCATATAAAAGAATTTCTTTGGGACTACATTCCGGCACCTCAGCCTCTCCGAAAACCGTAAAGCAAATAACATCAGTTATTAAAATCTACTGATCTACTCTTATTTCAGGAGCGCCCAGACAAAACCCAACATATCTAAAATATAGCACATTTATGAAGGTAAGCATTGGTTTTGATACAATATCATCTTTTGAATCTGTTTCGCAACTGAAAAATGACCAAAACCGAACACGTTATTCCAGTACTGGTGGTGATCCCTAGCAAATGAGAACAGTCCGAACCACCAATCACAGTTCAAATATTTAGCACGTGACGTTCCGCCTCCTAGCTTTTATCCCCTAAACTCTGAGAAAAAAGGAATAAGTTCTACTACCGCCTAAACAGAAAAGAACAGATCTCGTTGGCGTCTGTGCAAAAATAGTGGTAGTTGTGGTGGTGGTGGTGATGGTAGGAGTGGTGATTATTGTTTTAAGAGGAAGTACAACTAGGTAATCATCTTCTGTTAACATTAATCAGGGGGAAGAAATGGAAGGGGTCCGGCAATTCGAAAAATGAAGATATTGGCCAAAGAAGAGCAAAGGCCTCAAAGGGCGTGAAAATGAAAGACTCCCTAGGCTTCGTGACCTAAAACGTCGGGGTCGGAAAAGGACAAGAGCTGACTAGTGGAGGTCGATAGGATAGAAGGAAGTGAGGAGCCTGGCACAAGTAAGTGAAAATGCCATGAGCAGAAACAAGCACGTCACATACGGTTTGTACACGTGAAATTATGTAATATTGTTGCTAATTTTTGATCTTTAAAAATATGTTTGAAAACTGTACACTAGAAATCTGCTATAAAAACCTACAACCTGTTTTTCAGTCAGTGACCGGGTCAGGGATGGAATGAATGAAGTCCCCATCTTGCGGCGAGGATAGAAATTGTGCCGGCTGCCGAGGCCTGTCACAATCCTCTGGGGCAATGATTAAAGGCTGACAGATGGAATGAAATGATAATGGAGATTGTTGCTGGAATGAAAGATGACAGGGAAAACCGGAGTACCCGGAGAAAAACTGTCCCGCCTCCGCTTTGTCCAGCACAAATCTCACATGGAGTGACCGGGATTTGAACCACGGTTTCCAGCGATGAGAGGCCGACGCGCTGCCGCCTGAGCCACGGAGGCTACTAAAAATCTGCTATCCAGTTGCTAATTTACGTTTACGTTTCTTCTTCCTCCTGGAAGTATGGATATGACAAACATGTCTGGATTTTCGTAGACTCTCCTCAAGTAGACAACAGTATAAGTCTAGCGTACAAAAATACGGTATTTTAATAAAAATACGGTATTTTAATGCCTTTGCTGGCGGGACCTAGTGTTTACACTGCACTAAGTCTTCTGGTATGGGCTAGAGCAATTTTGTTACTTTCATTGATCCGTCTCTGTCTTATCCTTGGCTTTGACAAAATGAAAGTGACTGAGGTATGAGCGATGATAGTAATGCCATTCCTTACGCAGCCAGTCCCTGCTATGAATGGTGTGAAACTGTTGCTCACAGGGTCGGTTGGTGCATCCATTTCAGTGGGCTTGGCAGACTGATATGTAATAGCAACTTCTGGCTCGGTGAGGAAAGCAACGGGAAACTACCTCACTCCTCATTTCCCTAGTACGCCTCTTCAGTGATGCCTAGGCCATCTATGACAGCTCATGGCGGAACTGTTGAGAATCCAACCAGCCTTCGGGCTGATGACTAAACATACATACACGGTATTTTAATAAACTATCATAAATATAGGTGGCATGATCAATAATGGGCACAGTATTGAACAGAGTTGTCTCTGGTCACAGTAGCGTCTGCTAGCCCGGCTTTGTTGTGTTCTGTCCTACTCCACAGCACAGATGACTGAAGTGCGAACTCTGCAGGGTGGTCCTATCGACCCCACTGTAGTAATCATGGTTGCCGTGGTGCTCCTGCAAATGCGTAAGTGGTTCTGAAGGTACTTCTCTTGATCTGAGTTGCCGGCAAGCTGACTGATACCCAAATAAAGGATAGACTTCAGATGTTATTCCTTGGTTATCTCTCCACTATTTCTTGGGGCACGGAACTGTGAGCTTGCAGTTGGGAGATAGTGGATTGGAACTCCATTGTCGGCAGCCCTGAAGATGGTTTTTCGTGGTTTCCCATTTTCACATCAGGCCGTTTTCTTTCCACTCCTAACGCTTTCCTACCCCATCGTCGCCATAAAACCTATCTGCGTTGGTGCGACGTAAAGCAATTTGTAAAAAAAAAAAAAAAAAAAAAAAAGATTTCTTGCCGGAAATCAGGAAATGCTATACTGGCTTCCACAAAGCTGTAGGATCGTAATAATATGGCATATACATATAAGGAAGTTGTTCACTGACAGTTCTAATTTCGAAGGGACTGCACTCTCTAGATACTCTTCAGGAATGTTCATTTTTACTTGTTCATTTTTTTATTTTTTATTTTTTTTTTTATTTTTTTTTAGATCTCCCCATTGTAAGCGATAGGTGATGATAGCTTTTAGCAAATTCCTTTCCTATAACTCAATAACTACAGTTTCCATCGAATGGCTTTGTAGTTTAGTTACTGTATGTGGTTAAACAATCGCCTTCTTTGTTCAATGTTCAGTATTCACATTTCGTACTACAAATTGTTCACGGAGATTTAACGTTTTTGTGTAGTTCCATCTGTCTGTCTGTCTGTCTGTCTGTCTGTGCTGGCAGTTCTTAAAAATAAGAGACTGAATTCTAGGTCGTACTCAATTGCTTCACAGCAGCTAATATTATTTTGTTAAAGTACTGTGAACTGTTAGTTTCATCTATAGCCTGTAATTTTTACAACTTTCACTTACAGACTGTTAATAATGCCACCTACAAATAGCGCAGGATTTAAAATGCACCACAAATAGCATCTGTTCAAAATTCGTCAGTATGTTTCAAGTAGGTTTCAATAATTTACGCCCAAATATGCAAGTTAGGTGCTGCCTGGCCGAGGCGGTAAGGGCGTGCTCGGTTCGCCCGGAAGGACGTTGGCTCGAATCCCCCTCAGGAAATCGTAAAATTTAAGAAACGAGATTTCCACTTCCGGAGGTGCACAATGCCCTGAGGTTCACTCAGCTTACACAAAAAATGAGTACCAGGTTAATTACTGGGGGCAAAGGCGGCCGAGGTTAATATGCAAGTTACTGGTAATAATTACATTGTTATGCCTTTGCTGGCGAGATGTAGTGTTTACAGTACACTATGTCTTCTATTATGGGCTATATCAAATTTGTTACTTTCATTGACTTGTCCCAGTCTCATCCTTGGCTTTGACAATATGAAAGTGACTGAGGTATGAGTGATGCTAGTAATACCATTGCTTATGCAGCCAGTCCCTGTTATGATTGGTGTGAAAATATCGCTCATAGGGTCGGTTGATGCATTTCAGTGGGCTTGGCAGAGTGATATGTAATAGCAATGACTGGCTCGGTGAGGAAAGCAACGGGAAACTACGTCACTCCTAATTTCCCTAGTACGCCTCTTCAGTGACGCCTAGGCTATTTATGACAGCTGTTGGCGGAGCTGCAAAGGATCAAACCAGCCTTCGGGCTGAATACCCAACATACATATACAGATGAGTGTTGGTCCGCCTTTGTTGTGTAGTGGTTAGTGTGATTAGCTGCCATCCCGGAGGTCCGGGTTCGAATCCCGGCTCTGCCACGAAATTTGGAAAGTGGTACGAAAGCTGGAACGGGGTCCACTCAGCCTCGGGAGGTCAACTGAGTAGAGGTGGGTTCGATTCCAACCTCAGCCATCCTGGAATTGGTTTTCCGTGGTTTCCCGCTTCTCCTCCAGGCAAATGCCGGGATGGTACCTAACTTAAGGCCACGGCCGCTTCCTTCCCTTTTCCTTGTCTATCCCTTCCAATCTTCCCATCCCCCCGCAAGGCCCCTTTTCAGCATAGCAGGTGAGTCCGCCTGGGCGAGGTACTGGTCATCCTCCCCAGTTGTATCCCCCGACCAGAGTCTGAAGCTCCAAGACACTGCCCTTGAGGTGGCAGAGGTGGGATCACTCGCTGAGTCCGAGGGAAAAGCCAACCCAGATTAAGAAAGAAAGAAAGAAAGAAAGAAAGAAAGAAAGAAAGATCAGTGTTGAATAGGTCTACACAGTTTTCGGGTTAGCTGGGCTGATTGGTGACAGTCTCAGTATCAGTTGGAATCGTGTACATCATATCTGAGAGGCGACGCGTAAATACGTACATAATTATCATTATCACTTATTTTTATTATTTATTTGAAGGGATCAACTGCTTCCCAGACTACTTTCCACGCGAAACAAAATTATCCAAAACTTTTAATTAAACACGCAACAATCTCCAAAATTACAAAATAGTTCGTAAACTATCAGTCCGACACGTTGGCTGAATCGGCAGCGTACTGCCTTTCGGTACCGGGCGAGTTGGCCGTGGGGTTAGGGGTGCGCGGCTGTGAGCTTGCATCCGGAAGATAGTGGGATCGAGCCCCACTGTCGGCAGCCCTGAAGATGGTTTACCGTGGTTTCCCATTTTCACACCAAACAAATGCTGGGGCTGTACCTTAATTAAGGCCACGGTCGCTTCCTTCCAACTCCTAGGCCTTTCCTATCCCATCTTCGCCATAAGACGTATCTGTGTCGGTGCGACGTAAAGCCACAGCTGCCCTTCGGTTCAGAGGGTCGCGGGTTCGATTCCCGCCCGGGTCGGGTATTTTAATCGCTTCTGATTAATTCTTCTGGCTCGGGAACTGGGTGTTTGTGTCTGTCCCAACACTCTCTTCTTCATATTCCCACAACACACCACACTACCAACCACCACAGAAACACGCAATGGAGATTACATCCCTCCATATACTGTAGTGTTAGCGTCACGAAGGGCATCCGGTCGTAAAACAAGGCCAAATCCACATGTGCGACGCAGTTCACTCCCGCGACCCCACAAGGAATGGGAAAAAGCTGTAGAATAATAATTAGAAGAAGAAGAAATTCGTAAACTATCAATGAAAGTCACAATAAAGACATCTACAAAAATTCACTTGGAATATAAACATGAGGTAATACAAAGTAGACATTCAAAAATTACCCGGGCAGCGCGTGGAGTAATTTCATATCAAAACACGTTATCTGACCTATGTATAACGAATGCTGCAGAGTAGCACGGGTCCTCTAGTTATTATTAAATGAACTTGGATAGAGGAATTACGCGTTCATTCAGTTCTCATTGACAACGTTTGTACTCTGCTTTAACCCTCTACTGCATGAATTATTTTTCGTTTTCGTTTGGTGAAGAAAATTTCAAGCTTTAATGTTCAACATACGTTCAGTGTTTTAGATGTACCAGCAATTCTTAACACTCGTATGTGATGTGGATTGCCTTTAATGGTATATATATACGATTTTCCACGATTTTACGCTAAGTTTTTGACATTCAAAGACCGAACATTGTCTACTGGCCATGGGTACGTTTTGCAAGGCGCAAGTACAACTTGCACGACCGTGGGTCGGTAATGTCTTTGAGGTTCGGGGGCTGGGTGTGTGTGGCGTATTCAGCATTAGAAATCATCCTAGGTAGGGCCCTCATCTTCACAGACATGCAGGTCGCCTAACAGGCCGTCTACGAGAGAAAGACACGCACCAGGCCTCTCCGGAGGCCATACGCCATCATTATAGTTTAATTCTTCATGAGTTTATATGCATTGATTATATTAAATGACTATCCAAGGCAGTGGCGGCCGGTCAGTACGTGCTACCGGGCTCCAGCACGTAGCTTGGAACTGTAAGGAATATTATTTATGTACAGTACAATTATCCTGGTGCCTTTTCGTTGTTTTGAGTACGATATGAATTTGTGTTTTGTGAAAATCAGGACGAGATCTGTCGAACACCTAGCGCCGTTCTCCCGGGGAACAAGGCTCGTGTTCATGTGAAATGAGCCCTTGCCTGTAGCCTGAAGGAAGCAATACGCAGGCGCAGCCAAGCTTGCAACACTCCCCCTAGCCGGCGGAGTATACCGTAAACCGGGATCAACTTTCACTGATCCCGTTTATAGTTACTTCCTCTCCCGCAAGGGGGTAGAATTACTCGATGTCTCCTGCTACCCGGAGCGCAGCGAGGGATCCAGTCGGCCGTGCTTATGTTGAACGTGGTAAGCGAATCGGCCACTAGAGAGTAGCATCGTCTGAGTTCGAAAGTAAAGCGTAAGTGGAGGCAATCTATCTCACACATGCTTATTAAAATATCCATCTTCCTTTTGTGTCAAAAATAAGGAATTCATAGGTGAGGTAAAGAATCTTTGAGTGACCCTAAATGTTATCCCGCATTACAATGTAATTTACTCTGGTGAAATGAAATAGCGTATGGCTTTTAGTGCCGGAAGTATCCGAGGACATGTTCGACTCGCCAGATGCAGATCTTTTGATTTGATGCCCGTAGGCGACCTGCAAGTCGTGATGAGGATGAAATGATGATGACGACAACACGTACACCCAATGATGGTTAAAATTCCAGACCCTGCCGGGAATCGAACCCGGGATCCCTGTGACCAAAGGCCAGCGCGCTAACCATTTAGCCACGGAGCCGGACATTTACTCTGGTAATAGGGGAGGTCTCAATGAATCAGTTGGCAGCTCTTTCAGTTGCTTTGTGCGGTTTTTAATCTCGCGGTTATATTACTGGTGTGTGTTTTTTCTGTCATTGTGTTAGTGCTAAAGTTTATACGAAGATTTATCAAATTATTTATCCACTGCAATGTATATAAAGTGAAATTAAATTAGTTTTCTTAGTGGGGATCTATATTCCCACGATTCTATTTGCACTGATGTAAGTTGCGCCATTAGGTTAGTAAAAACAATATTTCTCCAATGAATTATTTATCTCGTAGACAGTTGTCGAAGAATTCATCTGCTTCCAAATTAATGTTGTTTTTGTTTGTTCTGAGTTATAAACTGTGAGAAAAGTTGTATTATTATTATTATTATTATTATTATTATTATTATTATTATTATTATTATTATTATTAGTAGTAGTAGTAGTAGTAGTAGTAGTAGTACCAAGTTTGAAGTATGCGTTGTTCATCATGGCAATATGCAGATTTAAAACAGCGTATTTAGCTTGTTTTTTGTAGCACGTAGGACGATTTTTTCACGAGCCGCCACTGATCCAAGGTCTATCTTAGAGAACAATAAGTAACTTTCTTTCTTTCTTTCTTTCGTTCTTAATCGGCTTACCCTCCAGGGTCGGTTTTTCCCTCGGACTCAGCGAGGGATCCCACCTCTCCCGCCTCAAGGGCAGTCTCCTGGAGCTTCAGACTCTGGGTCGGTGGATACAACTGGGAGGATGACCAGTACCTCGCCCAGGCGGCCTTACCTACTATGTTGTACAGGGGCCTTGCAGGGGGATGGGAAGATTGGAAGGGATAGACAAGGAAGAGGGAAGGAAGCGGCCGGGGCCTGAAGTTAGGTACCATCCCGGCATTTGTCTGGAGGAGAAGCGGGAAACCACGGAAAATCACTTCCAGGATGGCTGAGGTGGGAATCGAACCACCTCTACTTAGTTGACCTCCCGAGGCTGAGTGGACCCCGTTCCAGCTTTCATGCCACTTTCCAAATTTCGTGGCAGAGCCGGGAATCGAACCCTGGCCTCCAGGGGGTGGCAGCTAATCACACTAACCACTACACCACAGAGGCGGACTAATAAGTAACTTGCTCGTAAATTTATTTGTCTGACACCACCACTACTAACTAACCTTGCCTGCGGATTCATTGACGAGGCCTGCCCGGTGCATCTGAGAACTTGACAATAGCTTTGAAGCTATCTATTCGCATAAAATATAAATTAATTATTAATATCCTCCAGAAATGAAATGGCGTATGGCTTTTAGTGCCGGGGGTGTCCGAGGACTAGTTCGGCTCGCCGGATGCAGATCTTTCAATTTGACTCCCGTGGGCGACCTGTGCGTCGTGGTGAGGATGAAATGATGATGTAGACCACACATAGACCCCGCCCCCGTATCAGCGAAATTAACCAATTATGGTTAAAATTTCCGGCCCCGGCGGGATTCGAACCCGGGTCTCCTGTGACCAAAGGCCAGTACGCTAACCATTTAGCCATGGAGCCGGACTATTCTCCAAAGAAAGGTGGGATGGTTACCTTAATGATAAAAATAATCCCAGATTATGCCTGCCATTTCCTCAAAACTGCCATCTTCTCTGACTTCCAGATAAGTTGAGAACATGGCAATAACGCTGTCTGTTCACAAATTTCGTGTTATACACGTTGTGATCAGTACAGCCGGCCCACGGTCCGTCGATTCTCGGCTAGCTCAGGGATTTTTACCTGGCTGATCCGAGGTTCATTCAGCCTATGTGAGATCAATTGAAGGGCTATCTTACTGTGAGATAGCGACCTCGGTCTAGACAACCAAGAATAACGAACGACGCTGACCACGCGTAAGTTCGTGACCTGCAGGCCTTCGGGCTGAGCAGCGGTCGCTTTGGAGGCCAAGTAGTCTGGTTTGGTTTGGTGATCAGGACAGCACCTAACTGTACATGTCGGCAATGAACATAGAAGACAGTAAAGATATTTAGGTAGAAAACATAGCCTATAACACGTAAAGCTACAAGGGACTCTCTCTCTCTCTTAGCACACATGTCAAAACATAAAAGATAAGCTCCCTGCTGTGGTATGCAAGTGCACGTCGTAAAATAGCTTCGAATGCTGACTAGACGAAATATCTTTCAACATACGGTAGTTCAAATTACGTCCGACTCCTTGGCTGAATGGTCAGCGTTGAGGCCTTCGGTTCAGTGAGTCCTGCGTTCGATTCCGGGCCGGATCGGGGATTTTAATCGCGTCTGATTAATTCTTCTGGCTAGGGTACTGGGTGTTTGTGTTTGTCCCAACACTTTCCTCATCATCTTCAGACAACATACTACACTACCCACCACCACGGAAACACGCAATAGACATCCCTCCATATATGGTTGGCGTCAGGAAGGGCATCCGACCGTAAAACAGGGCCACATCCACATGTGAGACACAGTTCGCACCCGCGACCCTGCAAGTGTGGGAAAAGCTGTAGAAGAAGAAGATACGGTAGTTCAAATTACGTACTTTTTTTTCGAGCGTTATCAACATCGCACTAACATCAATAGGTTTTCAGTGGAATGGGAGACTAGGACTGGGAAGGAAGCGGCCGTCGTCTTAATTAAGCTACAGCCCCAGCATTCACCTAGTGTGAATGTGGGAAACTATGGAGAACTCTCTTCAGAGATACCGACAGCGGAGTTCGAACTTAAAATTTCCCGAATTCAAGCTTAAGTTGCTGTCAATCTTTATCTGCTCAGATGTAGGTAAGAGGGTACATAGTGTACGTAAAGGAAGTTTAAGCGACAAGCGAGCACCGGTTTAAGCTTGGCAGCGGTATAGACTACGTTCTTAAATTCAGTGTAGCTCAAGCAAGTTATCAATTTTACCACGTACTTGTACATAGTCCTTCTGTTGTATATTGTGGAATTGAACCACGCTATGTGGTTAACGTTTCATTATATTGTAGATCATAATAATTCCTGCGCGATCATAAAAGTAGGTAGGCCTGCGTAGTTCAGAGTTAACGAAGTGGCTGTGTCTCTTTGTCCTGTTGAAGGCGGATCACCAAACATATCCAGAGTGCTTCATCAAATTGACGGTTATCTTATCTTACGTATTGTTCAAGTGTGAGAAAACACTATCCAGATGTATAATAATGGAGACCCAATGCGACCGCTTGCCATTACAAGGTACATAGTCTACTAATGGTAGAGTGACATTTTTTTCTGAGCAGAGCAAGTTAAACTACTGTATTTGACTGGATCCATCAAGCTCCAATCCTGAACCCCAGAACCCCATAAAAATGTATGGTAGGCTATAGGTGGAAACACCATATGAGGCCAAATCCGCCTCACTTGCGTCCTCGTTCACAAGACTCTTTGTATGCATAGTAGAAGCAGCTCGCGTTTGGCGAATGTTACCATCGAAATCATTTTGATTTAATGCCACGTCAATTATGACATCTGGTTTGAAACCAATGGGGTCTGGACGGGATATCGGGTAACGTGCAAAATCCTTCTGAGGAATAACAATATTAACAAACAATATGTGAGATATCCGAACAGAGACAAAATGTGAAATTAGGATTGTGTAAGAGAGATATACATTATAATAAAGTGTCGGGAGCGCAGTGACAAGTTCGATCCCTATCGCGGAACTACGTCAAAGTTACAGTTATCTTTGTTGACAATAAAACTGGTGTAATATATAACGGGGCGATCAAAAAGTTTCCGGTCCTGAATCAGGATGCCAATCAGGCAAAATCGCCGTGAGCATTGAAGCACTCACCCCAGCGCCGCACCAGGTTGAAGATCCCCGTGTGGTAAAACACCGTATCCTGCTGCACATCATCGTCCGACAGGAAGCGTCGACCCTTCAAGGCCTTTTTGAGGGGTGCTCGAGTGTCTCCACCACCCGTTTGCTGCTGTCCGTAATGGATGAGACTGGCCTCCCTGATCGACCGTCGTCTTGTGTCAAAACGCGACCCGCACGGAAATTTGTACACCATTCCACAACGGTGGTTTTAGACAGACATGCTGACCCATACACAGTCTTCATTCTTTGATGGATGCCAAGCGGTATTTGTCCTTCGGCAGCCAAGAACAGAATAACAGCACGTTGGTCCTGTTTGGACGCATTTGGTAATAAAGTCGCCATAGTCCACGTGGCTGCATTTAACGCACGCACCTCGACACGACACGACTGCCACACTAATCCCTTTGCTTGTATGCCCGTGCCTATCCAGGGTGTATCCGTGATAATGTTACAAACTTTCAGGGATGATGGGCGACGGCAAATGGATCAATTTGAGATAAGGAACCTTAGTCCGGAAACAGTCCTGAAGATGGTTTTCCGTGGTTTCTCATTTTCACACCAGGAAAATTCTGGGACTGTAGCTTATATTTTTTGCTAGTTGTTTTACATCGCACCGACACAGATAGGTCTTATGGCGACGATGGGAGAGGAAAGGCATAGGAATGGGAATGAAGCGGCCGTGGCCTTAATTAAGGTACAGCCCCAGCATTTTCCTGGTGTGAAAATGGGAAACCACGGAAAACCATCATCAGGGCTGTTCCGGGCTGCCGACAGTGGGTTTCGAACCCACATTCACTTCTTTCCTAATCCTAGATCTTTCCTAACCCATTGTCACTATAAGACATGTCTGTGTCAGTGCGAGGTAAAAATAGTAATCGTCTTTACTGATCCCAAGTCGGGATAAAGTAGAAGTGTTGTACGATAAGGTTGGTTGGCTGTCCACGTGAAACTTAAAGAACTCATAAACATCATCTTGTTGTCGTTAACCTAAAAGCCTTCACGTGTAAAAACTATTAAATCTGCTGACTTATGTTCCACAAAATTTTCATCAGATGTTTCTAATCGCAAGGCGTTAGTTAAGTGATAACGATGACAGTAAAGAGTTAGTTACGTAAGTCGAAAGATAACCACATTATCAGATGCAGATAGTATAAATAGTACAATGCGTTACACATTTTTGAATGTGTAACTTATCAGTGTTCCTTCACAATACTTCTGAAGTAGTCAGCTCACAAAATAGATCGGTGTGCAACTTGTAAAATGTAGGTTAGGATCTTTGTTCCTCAGCTGGTGCTTACACCTACAGTAATTTCTACGTCCCCAGAGATGGTAAATTGCCTCCCTAGGTCAAAATTGACGTAAATTGCCCCCTGTACACCCGGGGGAGAGAAATTGTTTCCCGTTTATATTTTATAAATTCGTTCCCATTCACAGATTTAAGACTGTATTATAGATTTACGTCCGTAGGTCGCACAAATTACACTTTGTTCTCCGACACTCATCCTCTTGAGGAAGCTAAACTTATATCCATCGATGATGTGTAGGTTTCTCAACCGTCCATTTTTACCGAGACAGAAGCTTTGGGAAAGCATAATTTCTCATTATAATTAGACACGTTTCCGAAACTAATAACTTGTTTAAAAGAAGGCAGTTGAGGCTTAGGAAAGGTTATTCCAGTGAGGCTCAACTTGCAGGATTCCAGAAAGATATAGCAGATATTTTATATTCAGGAGCTCAAATGGACTGTATCGCTATTGACTTATCCAAGGCTTTTGATAAGATAGTCATGAGAGACTACTGATGAAAATGATGATGATGATGATGATGATGATGATGATGATGATGATGATGTTTGTTGTTTAAAGGGGCCTGACATCTAGGTCATCGGCCCCTGACGAAAATGAGGGCTATTGGACTAGACAAAAGAGTAACTCAATGGGTGGCTATTCTGGGTAAAAAAAAACCTCAGAGAATTGGAGCAGGTGCAACGTAACCTGATCGTTCCGCAAGGTAGGATTGTTGGAGCTTTATATTTTCCTACATATAAGTAATTTGAGTAAAGAATTTGAGTCACAGATAAGCCATTTGTGGATGATGTTGTTCTGCATAGAGTAAGAAATAAGAAACAGGATTATGAGCGACTGTAAAAGGGCCTGGTAAACTGGCATAAAAGAGAGGATGTAAGTTACACCAAGGCGAAAATTGCAGTGTTAACAGAGAGAAAGTATCTCATGTAAATGAAGGGCACAAATCTCTTCCTATGGTTTTGAGAGTACGTAGGATGTGGTAATGATGTGAAAAGGAGGGCGCATAAGCCATTTGTAAGATCTCAATTAGAGTATAGTTCCAGTGAGGGACCCTCACCAGGTTTACTTGATTAGAGAAATGGAAAAGAACCAAAGGAAAGCATCACGATTATTCTGGCTGGTATCCGATAAAAGAGTAGTGTTACAAAAATGTTGCTAACTGTAGGCTGGGTACACTTGGAAGTAAGGAGATAAGCTGCTCGACTAAGCGGGTTGTTCCAAGCTATCAGTGAAGGAATGGCATGGTATGACATTACCAGACGAATAATCTTGAATAGTGTTTTTAAAAGTAGGCAGAAGGCAAAAAAAAGGTAAAGTCATCTCCACACAGGTCATGAAGGCCCTTGGAAGGGTAGAAAAAGCAAAGGCTTCCACTATCCGTAACCACGGCATTTGATAGGGTAGAGAGGTTAGCGCTACGTCCGGCCGCCTTTGCTCATAAGAATTAACCTGGTACTCATTTGATGTAGACTGAATGCACCTGAGGGCGGCCATGTGCACCTCCGGAAGTGGAAAACTCGTTTCTTAATTTTTGACTTTCTGGCGGGGAATCGAACCCACGTCCTTCCGGGTGAACCGAGCATGCCTTTACCGCCTGGGCCAGGCAACCCCTTTTTAAAAGTAGGAAGGATCATAATATAAAGTTGGAATTTAAGAGGACAAATAGGGGAAAATATTCGTTCAAATTGAACCCTTTAAGGTCCTTCGTAGGATACGTACCTTCCTTACCTATTAGCAAATCGGCATGAGAACTTTCTCTCGGGTCGTCTACGGGTTCTTGGTCACTTGCTTAAGTAAGAGGCGGGTTTCAGTAACTTAAACTATCTACTAAATGAGAGGAATCGAGTCAAAGAAATTGATGTTTATTTAAATAATTTAAAATGAGGCCGAAGAGACACATAACATTTTAACATCACTAAACAACGAACTCAGTCTTATCCGTAGTAAAAAAATAACGATAATAATGCTGATGAGAGATACTGGCTTTGGAGACCTTAACGCAACTGCCTGAGGGGCATCCTTACTAGAAACCGCTGTCTTAAGTTAAGAGTGAAATAAAGAAAGTCTGGAGATCCCTAAGATCGGCTTCCATGTGAGACTGCATGTACCATCATAATGTTCCGTGATGATCCAGCCCCCGTACCACGAGCTCTGGACTCTTGGTATAATTAAGGCAGTCCAATCGGTATGTGCCACACAGTGGTTGTACGGCATGGACCCTTAAGTGAATCGATGTGACCTGCGGCTAAGTCATGGACCGACATCTAACTTCGTGATTTACGTTAAAGTCATTGTGGATGATGACCGCAAGAAAAATGATGCTATAATGGCAGATGGCCCTAATCTAAGTCACTGAGGTTGATGACTCCATGACCGTCCAACTTTCTGAGCTGAAGGCTGGACACAATTAAGTACAGTAGTTGATGGTCAAGGTTTCTAAATTCATAAATCCCCAGCACATCTCGTGCTAAATAAATAAAAATAAAAATTGATAACAACAACGAACGCTCACAACACTTGTGGCAGTAAATCCCTTTGCCATCGGACATGTTCCCTTAATCGTTACGTTAATAAGTTGAGATTTCCCAGCAAATAAAACTAAGATTTCCAGAATACATTTTCAAATTAGTCACTTGGTTTTAAGCTAATTCTCAAAATACGATTTCACTGAATTTAATAATTTAATAGATTGAAGTAATCTCATAATCCTAATTAACAACAAATTTTATCTGCCCGGACGAATGGTTTCTTTAAAATCCCTAAGTATTTAATTACACAATTGTCCTATTGCTCATACTTTCTTCACTGCTGCTGAAAATCGAATATATTTTATAGTCACCTGTACTATTTATTTATTTCAAGACGACACTCAGCAAGCTTACGTTATAACACTAACAATTATTAAGAAACTAGCTTGAATAATCCTAACATTAAATCCTGCATTCTGCACAAATTAACACATAACGCAAAATAACATCCGTGTCACATCGCTTCGTGACATTCAGAATATGACTTTGTACAACCCTCGATTAATGTCAGACAATCTCACTACCGATTCTCAAATTTGGACATCCCTGAAAATGGCTCCAACATCATCGTCTCATTTCCGTCGCTTCAAAAATGAATTCAAGACTCTACTAAAACGAGTCTCTTCTAAAGAACAAAATCTAATTCCAAACATTTTACTACAAATGACAAATTTCAGTTAGAGTTAGCTTCTTTCTAGTAACGAGCTAAATCAACTACCTAACAGCCAGCTAGAGTAACGGGACACGAGTCTCCCCACGCTATCTTGAGACGAAACACGTGTTATTCGTAGTTTAACCTGCGCCAAATGAAAGGGAAAGAATTGCCTCGCTGACAATTCACATGAAATATAATTCTTGACACACATAGATTATGCGAAGAGATTTACTTTAAGACGTCACTCAAATATTCTTATCCATCACGGTCCTGCAGTTTCAACTGGAATCCTAATTATGGACTGACCCTATTCCCATCTCAATAAATTACACCAAATAACTCCTCGGGTTTCCTACACTGAACATCCCGGCATCAATACTACAGGATTTCAACAATCTGATCCACAATCCTTTATGCCTCCCCCATTTCGCAAGACTTGAAACACTTGCTTAACACAAATTCTCGATACAAAAATAATATGGAATATCTCTCTTGGGTGACCCATAATGCTGTTACACAAACACTTCGTGACAACTAACCATTTTCCCCCGCATATCTGAGCTAATATTTCCCAATCGAAACTCACAACTTGACTTAAAAACATTTTACTATTATTTCCTCTCATCAAATCTACACAGATTTCAACAGACCTTGAAATAGCAATTCCAGTGACAAAATTTTATCGATCTCGCTTCGTAACTTCCCTTAAAAATGTACATCGCTTAACCCTTAAATGCGCAATATATTCTTTCTTTTAAATACGACGGTTTTTCGTTCAAAAAGTAATAGATTGTTACCAGAAAAATAATTTAAAAAGTATTTAACAGAATTAATATATTTTTATTTATTTGGATCAGTCAAAATGTTAAGAGTTTTGTGTGTTTTATGCACAGGTATATGAAAAGCTGTACGATTAGTGTAGCTACTGCCAGACTTCAGTCTTAGAGATGTACTGGCTCACGAATTCTCTGTGGTAAACAGCATTTTATGTGTTTTATCTTATCTGTTTAAAGTTCACACCACTTCAGCTCATTGTTCTCTTTTAATACACAGTGACCCCTAGCGAGTTCGTCTGCAAAGCAGAAGTAAATGGACACCTGTAAAATCATAAAGCAGATATAACAAGCAAGTATATTCTCCTTTGCACATATGCAATGATATGCATTTAAGAGTTAACACAACGGTGTACCTTCACACCAGCTTTAACTGAATAACCACGGATTACGCTTACATTAATTTAATCTTTGCTTCGAACGGAATTTTACGATAAATTAATGCCTTAACTTTGACAAACCACAAATATAGAAAATAAACGTACGGAAATGATACTTAACTGTAGAGATTATATTCGTTTCTCAACTATCAAACTCTATAACTCTACAACACTTCACACGCTATTTTCGCGACTTTCTCGATTATCCAAGAAACATAAAACAAATAACCTTTTGTCATACATCTCTGACATTTTCACGAAATAAAAGGGTGTCCAAAATGCGTCACAGACACACACACACACAAGAAAAACAGTGACATCATGAAATAAATAAAAAACATTTTAGAACGGTGGTAATTCACATACTTTTAGTCGCACGTCGTCTCCCATCATTACAGATTCATCAGTCTCTCAATCTTTTATTTTTTTTACTAGGGGCTTTACGTCGCACCGACACAGATAGGTCTTATGGCGACGATGGGATAGGAAAGGCCTAGGAGTTGGAAGGAAGCGGCCGTGGCCTTTATTAAGGTACAGCCCCAGCATTTGCTTGGTGTGAAAATGGGAAACCACGGAAAACCATCTTCAGGGCTGTCGATAGTGGGATTCGAACCTACTATCTCCCGGATGCAAGCTCACAGCCACGCGCCTCTACGCGCACGGCCAACTCGCCCGGTAATCTTTTATTTAGCTTTACAAGACATATTTTTCATTTTGTTTCAATTTTATTTCCATTCACCTGAAAATAATGACACAAACAAAAAATGCCCTTCACACGTTCTCTTCCTTGCACGGACCGAACACGTCTGTCGAGCTCCGAACCGCTCACGCAATATTTTAGAAGAATACAGTTATATTTACAACTTCAATTACAGGAATTGCAGGATCGCGGCATTAGAATGACCGTCTGTTACCTGTCCCTGAAAATTACGTGATAATTTCTCACTTGGAATACTGTCGATTACTTTTATCGGAAGAATATTTTGACTGACTGATTTTATGTTATGCAACTTTTCGGCAATTGCCGACCTCAACCTTATAACACAACAGTTTAAATCGTAGTTCGTAGAATGATTACGATTCCGTACTTTTAAAACCTATCTCCAATTGGAGATGATGTTACAGGCACCTTCGGCCAAAACCTATCTTCCTTTGGGACCTAGTCTTTCAAACGCTGATCTATAAAGTTACTCTGAAATACGTGGACTCGCCTCGAAATCACTGGACACGATGCGAGTTTGCAAATGGCGCATCGCTCTTTTACACCATTTACTCCCACTCTCATGCCATTTTCATTTACCGCCAAAAATTTTACAGATTCTTTTCCTACCCCATAAAAATGTATTGAAGGCAGGTGTCAATGTAACACATAGTTGTTTAGATTAGTAGCAGTATTATTGATAAGCATTTCAAGATTTCTCTTAACCGACTAAATTGTTAAATTACTTCATAAGATAGACACTATATTTGGTCGATGTAACAGAGTTTGAACGAACAGGTGCGTCCTTTGACAAATTTCGTTCTACAGCTATTTAGCGGTCTAAAACCTTTATTATTAACGACAAAATTGTTTCACCTACAACTTCCTAACATTTACTACCGCAGTTTCACCTCCAATTCTTCTTAAAATGTACTTTTTATCAGAACGAATAGTCCAACATATCCATGCTCCTTTTACACGTGCGGGTGACGTAATTTCTTTAGCGTGAGAATGAAAACTACCACCTGTTCCTCCACGTGTCATCCCTGGTCAGAGATAAAAAATGTAGGTAGAGCTCTTGACTTGTAATTTACATGGGATCTCATGTAATGACTTTAGGACTCTGGTTCCTTATGACACGAAGGTCGTGGGTTCAATATGAAGAGGAACAAAAGATTGGAATCCTTTACCAAGGGAGATATTCGATAAATTTGTAGGTTTGAAATCATTTCGAACATATTTGGTAAACAAGTGATAGGGAATCTTCCACCTGGGCGAGAGCCCTAAATGTAGATCAATGTCGATTGATTGATTGATTGATTGATTGATTGATTGATTGATTGATTGATTGATTGATTGATTGATTGATTGATTGATTGATTGATTGATTGATTGATTGATTGATTGATTGATTGATTGATTGATTGATTGATTGATTGATTGATTGATTGATTGATTGATTGATTGATTGATTGATTGATTGATTGATTGATTGATTGATTGATAGATAGATAGATAGATAGATAGATAGTTGTGACAGAGACAAAATCGCTGTATTGGTAGTGCAGGTTGTTGCCTACGTTGTACTTGTACTTGCCATATGCTGTACCCTAGTGGTTGAAATATAAAGCAGTTTTGATTTGTGCTTAGTCTGACCATGTTATGATTGTTACATGCTGCACTCTAGTGAATGAAATTGAAGCGTTGAGTCATACCCTCCTCAGTCCGTATGTAGCATATGCTCTACATGTGGTTTTGTCTACTTACAATGATACAAAATAATTTAAGGGAAAAGGTAATAATGGTAGGAAAGTCAACTCTGAGTCATGATGTAGCATATATGCTACACGCATAAAACTACTTAGTGAAACACACTAATTTTTTATGGTGAATTTTTTAAAATTATTTGAAAAAATATAACACATCGAATGCATTAACAGGTTCGGGACTGAAGAGGATACAGCCAATGACACTCCCTCAGCCCTTAACAACATATACAAACCCAATCCAAACAGTATTTTGTACAGTGTCTTGTGTTCGGAAGCGGTGCCCGTGAAATCTAGCTCAACAACTCAGACAAGCGCCATCATAGCGCATGACGGTTTGCGTGTTCGTTCGAATGAAGGCAGAATAAGATATGCGTGCATTTTTTTGAAATTCAAATCTAATAGAAACTGTTCTTGGGAGGGAAAATCTCATATACTTTATTACATTGGTGGTGGCATGACACAATGGCACTACCCTATGATCCGCCCCTGTTTATTACATACTGAAGAGAGGCGGCTTTCTCGCGGAAAGGTTTTCAATAAATTGTTTGAACCGAGCTCGAAAAATGCTGTTATTTTTACAGACTGCTAATCCCCAACTCGCTGAATTCTTCATATCAGAAATGTACCTTTTCCAGCTAGCATATTTTGCTTAAATATTTACTTACCTGTATCTATAGGTCGTGATAAACTGCACTTTTCGCTTAAGACAAAGTAAATACATTTGAGAGAAAACTAAAATCAAGAACTGAAAATGGAAAATTTCAAAACTTTCAACTGACTCACACATTTTCTGATATCGTTTTTCACTATTGAAAATGACTCTTTGTATAACACCAATTGCAAAGTTGCTGTCGAACCATTTGAAATCCCTTCGTAGTCAGATTATTGATTGCATTCCACGTGAAGACAATTTTTGTTGATATGGGTACCTAATCGCTTTTGTGAACATACCGCAGGGAGTGCTGAGCTGAGTCTTGATCTTCACGACCAGCTTTTACAATTACACTCCAGCAGTGGAGAACTGGACAATCTCAGGTCAGAGTATCCTGGATTCATAGCAAAAATTCCTAGATTGTTACATTACAAATAGAGAAAGATTATTGCTGTCACTAATACGAGGTATAAAAGACGTCACTAAATGACTATCTTAACGCGGGAGAACGAAGAATATCTTGTTGTTAAAATATAATAGTCGACGGATACAGCGACAAAATCGCTGTAGGATGTCTACGTTTTGCTTGCCACATGCTGTAATGTAGTGGTTGAAAAATAAAGACGTTTTGACTTCAATAATTTTTTTTAAAATGAATCTTGGATTTGTGGAGCCTCTGTCGCTCAGGCGGCAGCGCGCCGGCTTCTCGTCGCTGGGTTCCGTGGTTCAAATCCCAATCACTCCATGTGAGATTTGTGCTGGACAAAGCGGAGGCGAGACAGATTTTTCTCCGGGTACTCCGGATTTCCCTGTCATCTTTCATTCGACCAATATTCTCCAATATAATTTCATGTCATCTGTCAGTCATTAATCATCACCCCTAAAGAGTGCGACAAAATTTCCATCTTCGCCGCTAGATGGGTCGAATGACTGGAAACAGGCTGTGGAGTTACAGATCTGGATTGGTATCAGCAGCTTTACGAGCACACGCTCCCTTCACCACTTCGTACCACTGCGAGCATGGGTTTTCCAGAACGGTGAACATAAAAAGCAAAGAAAGAAATAGACTGACTCTTGAAACTGATCTGGATTTTATGATTGGAAAATGTGAGAATCTTCGGAATCAGCGCCAATGAACTCGTGGACTGGGGACTAAAACTCATCACCTATACTCATCGGAACTGACCTCAAGTCCGAATCATACCTATATTTTAAGTTTGCTGGGAATTATTTATCAAGTTGTTCTTAAAACTTTTCGAACGTTTTAAATGTTTTTTCTAGCTTTTAATTTCACTTACTGCTTTTCAGTATTGTTTAAATTTGTAGATCTAATTTCACAATCATTTTTAGAGTTCTTTAAAAACGATTTCTTTTTTAATCAATGTTAATTGCATTGTGTATTATATTATTTGTCTTCGGGTAACTTCTAGGTGGAGGAAGAATTTATAATAAAATTATGTGTGTTAATACACGGAACCAGACATTACAGCACTAGTTCAAACAAAACAATGTAAAGTTTCACACTAGCTTTTATATCTAAAATGTTGTCTTTTATTAATCTCAGGTGTCCTTTAAGAGCATTAATATTAGCGTTTTTATTTTTTTGTGTATATCTGTACTTAAAATTATGTTAATTGCTTCCGAGCTGAGTGGCTCAGACGACTGAAACGCTGGCCTTCTGATCTCAACTTGGCAGGTTCGATCCTGGCTCAGTCCGGTGGTATTTGAAGGTGTTCAAATACGTCAGCCTCGTGTCGGTAGATTTACTGGAACGTAAAAGAACTCCTGCTGGACTAGATTCCAGCACTTTGGCGTCTCCGAAAACCGTTAAAAATAGTTAGTGGAACGTAAATAATAACGGCTTGACACCTTTTTGCTATTTGCTTTACGTCGAACCGACACAAATACGTCTTTTGGCGACGATGGGATGGGAAAGGCCTAGGAATGGGAAGGAAGTGGCCGTGGCCTTAATTAAGGTACACTCCGAGCATTTGCCTGGTGTGAAAATGGGAAACCACAGAAAACCATCTTCAGGCCTGCCGACAGTGGGATTCGAACCTACTATCTCCCGGATGCAAGCTCACAGCTGCGCGCCCCTGACCGCACGGACAACTCGCCCGGTGCTTGACTTAATGCGATGTTTATTATTGTTAGAATTAAAACTTCATTCCTTATTTTTAATAAAATGGTCTTTGGAAGTAACAATAATGTTAAAATGTATTAAAAACCACATTGACACTGAAACCAAGGAATCTCCAACCGAACTACTAACTCCTAGCTTTCCTGACCCTCAAACCCCCCTCACCCCTCCCCTCTCACCTACCACACTTGAACCCAGATCAAGCTCAGACCAAGCCACCCAGACGCCGAAAAGAAGAAGACGACGAAGAAGACGCCGGACACCTGCTCCCACGCCTGCTTCGAACCCAGAAACCCACCCGCAGCCCAAGAATCATCCCTCTTCTCGCCCCTCCCTGGTAGTCCAATGTTTCAACTGTCTACAGTTACATCATACTGCAGCCACTTGTACACATTCCACCGGGTGTAATAGGTGTGGCGGCCCCCACCGCCACACTGACTGCAAAGTACCACGGAAGGAGGCGAAGTGTGCCAACTGCGAGGGACAGCATGCGGCGTCTTTTCCTGGGTGCCCCTTCATCAAGAGGGCCATCAGGTCCCACTACAGGCACTCCAGGCATCTCTACCAGCCAAGTCATCCACCACCACATTTCAACCACTCCACCCCCCTGCCTTTTGCACCATCTCCTCCTCAAGCCAGCCAAGACACTTCTGCCCTACTCCTACTTCTCTTAAACCTAATTTCAAATCAGCCCTCACTGCAAATTCCAGCCATGCCCCCCCCGACAAATCCTGGTCCCCTAATCCTGTAACATGAAATCTCGCCTTGCTAAATTCCTCCTCTCAACAACATGCTTCTCAATCACTGCCAACAAAACACCTACCTTGCCACTAGCACTAGCCTTATTAGATCACTAATAGCTCAGCGAAGAGGGGTTTTCTTTTTCTGACGGGTGAACTCGTTTTTCACTTCGACAGAGCCGATTTTTCCCCGCTAGTGCATCGTCCAAGTGCTGATGTGAACTTTTCACATTCCGCTGATACAGATGAGTAGAGTGGCCTTGTGTTCGCCACGGGACTCGCACCAAAGAGCTATCAAAAAAAAAAAAAAAAAAAAAAAAAGTGACCCATCTGTTGATAACCACTGCTTTAAGGGGAAGCGTGACTACGCATGTTCGCAACCATCTCTTTGTAACACTAATCAAACAAAAAAAAAAGGAGGTTCGATCCTTCAAAGCCTTAAAGTACCAATGAAAGATAAGGAAGGCTAGGTACGGTATGAAAATGAGAAAAGAACGAGCATTCTTACGTTCGCGGAATTATTCCTGTAGATCTAGCACATATTCAATAGCTCATCACTGAAGTGTTTTGTATGATCCGAGTGCAAATACAGTAGTTCACGACCTACCATCATTTTAGAGTTCTGTCCGTTTCTTCTAAACTGTCACTACTATTAAAACTCGCTGACTCCGCGGTATACTGGTGGTGTGGCTGCGTCTCACGCGGAGGCCCTGTGTTCGATGCCCTGCCATATCAGGGATCTTTATCTGGTACTGAGGGTTGGTCGAGGTCCACTCAGCCTACGTCATTACTATTGAGGAGCTGTCGGACTGTGAGGTAGCGACCCCGGTCTAGAACACCAATAATAACGGCCGAGAGGATATGTCGTGCTGACCTTGCGTCACCTCGTAATCTGCAGGCCTGCGGGCTGAGCAACGGTCGCTTGGTAGGCCAAGGTTCGTCTGGGCTGTAACGCGGTGCTAATAAAAATCAAAAGGATAGGGCCTATGTAAAGGTAAAGGTAAATATTAGAAGGTAAATATTAGATTTGCTTAAAACTCAAATAATTTGCCGATGTTGTAGTGGTTTCAGACGAATTTGTCAAATCACCGATAGTACACTCGTATGCAACTTAATTTTAATTTAATTTTGTATCTCGCCGACTTAGGTAGGCTCCCACCGTTCTCCTAATACTCGAACAGTTATTAACAGGCAGCTTTCTGCTACATTTCCACGTCTCCTTCAATTGTCATTGCAACTCCGGTCTTCTTTCCCCTTATAGTATCCTGCTTCTGCTATAGAAGACGTCACATTTATTCTTTCCTTACTCTCACCGTACATATAAGAAAATTACTCGACAACCACAATTTTTTTTTTTTTTTGCTAGTGGTTTAATATTGCACTAACACATCGAAGGTTTTCGGTGATGCAAAGATAGGAAAGGGATAGGTTTGGGAGCGTAGTGACCGTGGACTTAATTGACGTAAAACCCCAGCATTTGCCTGGTGAGAAAACGGGAAACTATGGAAACCATCTTCAGGACTGCCGACGGTGGAATTCGAACCCACCATCTCCCGAATGCAAGCTCACAGCTACGCGACCCTAACCGCACGGCCAACTCTCCCAGTCTTCTTCTTCTTCTTCTTCCTGGACTTATCACAAGAATCAGCACTATGCGTGGATTAAGCTCAGTTTTACGGCTGGATGCCTTTCCTGACGCCAGCTCTACATGGACGGATGTATTCACTATTGCGTGTGTTTTTACAAGTTGTTTTACGTCGCACCGACACACATAGGAAAGAAGCGGCCGTGGCCTTAATTAAGGTACAGCCCCAGCATTCGTTTGGTGCGAAAATAGGAAGCCACTGACAAACATATTCAGGGCTGCCGACGGTGGGGTTCGAACTCACTATCTCCCGAATACTTGATACTAGAGCACTTCAGTGACTGCAGCTACCGAGCTCGGTGCGTGTTTTTGTGGAGGTTGGTAGTGTGTTGTGTTGTGTTGTGTTATGTTGTGTTGTGTTGTGTTGTGTTGTGTTGTGTTGTGTTGTGTTGTGTTGTGTTGTGTTGTGTTGTGTTGTGTTGTGTTGTGTTGTGTTGTGTTGTGTGTAAACGAAGATATATATTAAGACGAAATGAAGGAAGTAAGCAGACTGGTTTCCCGGTTGGGAAACGGACCCGGGACCCTCTGAACCTAGGAGCACTACGTTGACCATTCGGCCACGGAGCTGGACACCACATTATTACATTGGGCTGAAATAATACAACACAGTGATGGCAAGATCCAAACGAAGTTTAAGTCGTAACAGCCAACCTTTTCTTTACAAGTTACTTTACGACGCACCGACACAGATAGGTCTTATGAAGACGATGGGATAGGAAATGTCTAGGAGTGAGTGGGAAGGAAGTGGCTGTTTGAAGGTACAACCCAGCATCTGCTTGGTGTGAAAATGGTAAACCACGGAAACCTATCTTCAGGGCTGCCAACAGTGGGGTTCGAACTCCTTATCTTCTGAATGCAATCTCACAGCTGCGCGACCCTAACCGCAAGGCCAACTCATTCAGTAATAGCCAATCTCTTGATGTAGAATTGCTGGAAGTTTTTTTCATCTCATCGATGTTTAATACACCTGTATCAGTTGTTTGGTGACCCTGAAGTCGAAACAGAGATGAATCTCTACCTCAGTACAGCTAGCGAGCGGACAAGGTCTTATACTCCTGACATTGTAGAATCAAGGCCAATATAAGTACGTTTACACCGTGCATTGGCTGTCCCACAGCCTGAATTAACACATGCGATCAAACAAAGGAAAGCAAAGTCATCTCCGTACAGGCCTTGGAGGCCCTTGGAGGGCTGGAAGGTAAAGGCTTCCACTATTCGTAACCTCGGCACTTGATGGGGTAGTGTGGTTAGCTCTACGCCCGGCCGCCTTGCCCCCAGAAATTAACCTGGTACTCATTTTTGGTGTAGGCTGAGTGAACTTCAGGGCCATATACACCTCCGGAAGTGAAAAATCTCATTTCTTAAATTTTACGACTTCCTGACGGGGATTCGGACCCGCGTCCTTCCAGGCGAACCGAGCTTTTACCCCTGAGTGAAATGGTAGTTTAGGGGAAGGCCTAAAATGTAATTCTCAAATATTTCTTAATAGAATAATAGGTGTAATCGATGAATGCTACATAACTAAGGTTATATCATGGTTATATAGTATTAAATTTCCTATTATTCATGTCTTATACATTGTTACCGTACTGGCTATGATCATAAACATATTCATGAATTTGCTATTTATTTATTTATTTATTTATTTATTTATTTATTTATTTATTTATTTATTTATATGTTCACCCTCCAGGGTTAGTTTTTCCCTCACCGGGCGAGTTAGCCGAGTAACGAGAAAATGGGTAAACAGTACCGGTATTTAATGAAAATCGCTATATAAGTCGGAGAATAAGAAACTACAGTTTACGGTATAAACTATTTTACAAATCACAGAGTCGAAAGAAAACTAAATGTGAAGGCCTACAATATAGAAAGCTCCTAATTGATCAACAATAACATTACATTGGCCATTGTTTGTCGTGATGTGCTTTGTGTCTTCTGTTGCCGCTCATCTCCGGTAGGTAGGACTACTGCTGCGTACAGAGTATTTTTATTTGATTTACGTCGCACCTACATAGATAGGTTTTATGGCGACGATGGGACAGGAAAGGGCTAAGAGTGCCTTAGGTCTTAATTAAGGTACAGGCCCAGCATTTGATTGGTGTGAACGTAGGAAACCACGGAATACCATCTTCAGCGCTGCCGACAATGGGGTTCGAATCCACTATCTCTCGGATGCAAGCTCACAGCTGCGCACCGCTAACCACACGGTCAACTCGCCCAGTCGTACAGAGTGTAACAGCCTGCCAGAATATTGATGGGAAGTAGCTGGGGAGTTAGATAACTTTCTTCTTTAGCATGCCATTCCCCTGGTTTATAAATTTTCTGATACTGCTGGTACGTTACACACTGGATCATCATAGCATCCCTACTCTGAGGCACTGATTGGAATGAACAGTGTGCATATTTGGCGGAATAATGGCAGATGAGTGTTCATGGCAATCTGCGGCCTGGTCATCCCAGCTCTGGAACTTTGGGCTATTAGATTGGCACCGCAATCTAACCGCAGCACTGTTCGTTAAAAGTGATAAAACGTGCGGCTTTCCATTTGATCCAGTATTTTATATGATAGCATTGCTTTTAATCGCTACATTCATACTTACGTTTTTGTAATGACGTTTGTTGATTTCAGTTAAGAAAACCACAAAGTCAGTCTTTCTGAGAATCCCGTAGCAAAGCACGGGTACATCAGCTAGTATAATTATATAACAGACTAATGTCTCTCTGCACGGAAATGGTGAGGGCGGTTTTCTAGAATTAGTCCAAGTAGTTCGTTTTACAATTTATACATAGAGGAATTACCATCGGCCGCCTCTGTGGTGTAGTGGTTAGTGTAATTAGCTGCCATCCCAGGAGGCCCGGGTTCGATTCCCGGCTCTGCCACGAAATTTGAAAAGTGGTACGAGGGCTGGAATGGGGTTCACTCGGCCTCTGGAGGTCAACTGAGTAGAGGTGGGTTCGATTCCCACCTCAGCCATCCTGGAAGTGGTTTTCCGTGGTTTCTTACTTCTCCAGGCAAATGCCGGGATGGTATCTAACTTAACGCCACGGCCGCTTCCTTCCCTCTTCCTTGTCTATCCCTTCCAATCTTCAGCTTAGCAGGTGAGGCTGCCTGGGCGAGGTACTGCTCATACTCCCCAGTTGTATCCCCCGACCCAGAGTCTGAGGCTCCAGGACACTGCCCATGAAGCTATATAAGTGGGATCCTTCGCTGAGTCCGAGGGAAAAACCGACCCTGCAGGGTAAACAGATAAAGAAGAAGAAGAAGAAGGAGGAGGAGGAATTACCATTCCGTTGCTTCTGGCAGCTGTTTTCACAATTGTACTGAGTGTAACACAACACGGCTGTAAACAATGCTTACCTTTGCCGTCCCTCGTAATACTGCGGCACGCATCTCACAAAAGACCTGCACCAAATTAGGGCCTATTTAAAAATAATGACAGCAATGAAAATTGATACTAAAATATCATATCTTATTTAGGAAATGATCCTTTTTTGATGTTTAGAACCTGAAATCTTATTAAGCACAAATTTTTCTGAAATTTAACCTTTGTCACACATTTATTCGACAAAATGTATAATGTCAATAAGAAGTGTAGTAGCAATCATTCAACTCAGTTTTGAATTAGCTTTCTTCGAGCGAAGGTGATAACAGGCTTATCAGTTGTGCGGTTTCATATTTTTCAAATTTGATTTGAACAGTATTTGATTTAACCTTTGCTCGTATATATTTCTGTGTTGTAATCGAATACATTATTATAAGTGAGACTTCGGTATCAGTTACATATTACAGTTCTGTAGTTACTGAGGAAATGAAACCAATGTAAGTACAAACAGCTAAGTGGTGTACGGTTTACATTTCAGCAGCTTAGCCGTTAAACTATGGAGACAGTCAAATAAAACCTGTTAAACATTATTTGTTAATAATCTTACAATACTGAATAATGCCTTTGTTAATATAATTTGACAATATATTGCATTAGTTCTACCTGCTGTAATCTTATCAATAATAATGTTTGTCCAACCCTTGTCCCGTTTCCCTACGGGGTCGGGTATGAGGTGAGATGAATTTGTCGTGGCGGTTTTTTATGACCGGATGCCCTTCCTGACGTCAACCTCATCAGAGGAGTTAATGAGAGATGAAATGAATGACGTGATATATGATAGTAGGGAGAGGGTGAAACCCGGTGCCGGCACATAGCCTACTCCTGTCGAATAGCACCAAGGGGTCTGCTCAAGGCTTAACGTCCCCATCCGACGGACGAATCACCATCAACAGCGTCATATGCCCTCACTCCATATGAGCACTGCGGAGAGGTTTGGAATTTAATCCAGGCTTTTGGCACGCAATCTAGTGATTAGAAATTGTATACCACCACCTCCCCTACCCTGCCGGCCAACATTCTGATGGTGAAAATTTTTTCGACCAACGGGACTCGAACCGGCTAACCTCGGTGTTAGACCGTTTTTTTTTAGACTTCAGCGCCTTAACGATCATGGCCACCAGGCGGGCAATCTTATCAATAATAATAATAATAATAATAATAATAATAATAATAATAATAATAATAATAATAATAATAATAATAATAATAATAATAATAAAAAGGAAGAGTGTGTGTGTGTGTGTGTGTGTTTTCGCGATGCCCATCCAAATCCATGGCACGCACAAATCTGAAATTTTGAACAAAGGTAGTTGCACCTCGAAGCCGGATTTTTCATTTTCGCTTTCTTTTGTGAATTATGAACGACAAACTGTCGAAAAAGTGTGTTGGGACATGACAATCTAACGTGCTGTCACCAAGATTAAATGCATAGATTCCTGTCGCTAGGCAACGTACATAAGATAGGTAATACAAGTCAAGGAGTCATTATAAGTCCGTGGTGTACGAAGTCATTTTCGTGTCCAGACACGAAGAGCCGCAATATCCGGAAGTGTTTTTATGTGTGTATGTGTTCGATGATACACGTGAATACCTGTTTTCATTAATTATTTATATAGCTTTGCATCGTTTTAATAATTTATTTATGCATTTATTTACTTATTTCTTATTTACTCGATATTCATTTTCATTCATTAAAATGTTAGGGTATACAAGAGTTTCACTATACCAACAATAAATCATGAACTATATTTTCTTACAACTAACTCAATCTTATATTTTATACAGAGGAAAAATATAATGCATAAGATAGAAAAACAAGGAATAGTAAACCGAGTGCGTTAGCCGTGCGGTTATAGGTGCGCAGCTGTGAGCTGGCATTCGGGTGATAGTGGGTTCAAACCCCATGTCGGCAGCCCTGAAGATGGTTTTCCGTGGTTAACCATTTTCACAGCAGGCAAATACTGCGACTGTACCTTAATTAAGACCAAGGCCGCTTCTTTCGAACTCCTAGCCATTTCCTATCCCATCGTCGCCATAAGACCTATCTGACGTAAAGCCAATTTTGTAATAAGAAAAATAAAAAAAGAAATAGTAACTTAATACATATATCAGCCAAGATGGCATTTTAAGACCATGGCAGAGGGAGCTATTTTCGTTCAGTACGTGATATCCGGAATTGTTTGTCTGTGTGTATGTGTGCGATGCCCAGCCAAATCTACGGGACGCAGAGATCTGAAATTTTCTAACATAGGCATATTTTTGGATTGAAGACCTGTTTTCATTCATTTTCTTCACTAAAATGTTAGGGTATACGAGGATTTCACTATACCAGCAATAAAACATGAACCGTATTTTCTTTCAACTAAATCAATAATTTTTAATTATTTTATTCACAGGAAACACACATACGACAGATAAACAAGGAATAGTAAACCGAGCGTGTTGGCCATTCGGTTAGGGGCGCGCAGCTGTGAGCTTGCATTCGGGAGATAGTGGGTTCGAACCCCACGGTCGGCAGCCCTGAAGATGGTTTTCCGAGGTTTACCATTTTCACACCAGGCAAATGCTGGTGCAGTACCTTAATTAAGGCCACAGCCGCTTCCTTCGAACTCCTAGCTCTCTCCTATCCCATCGTTGCCATAAGACCTATCTGTGTCGGTGTGACGTAGAGCCAATATTGCAAAAAAAAAAAAAAAAAAAAAAGGAATAGTAATACGTATATCAGTCAAGATGCCATTTTAAGTCCATCACATAGAAAGCTATTTTCATTCAGTCCGTAATATCCGGAAATCTATGGGACGCAGAGATCTGGCATTTTTAACATACGTGCGAACAGCGTTTCACTGATCAGATTACTCATGGCTGTGTCAAAGAGCAATTTTTGTTCCAAGAAATGAAGCTGTCAGCGTCATCAGCAAGCTACTTTTATAAGAATCGCCCGGTGTTCTACAAATTTACAAGTCTATCGACACGACATGTAATACAGATGAGGCTGTCAACTACACGACAGAGCTTTTGAACAACTTGGAGTCAAGTGACCTGGAGTACCTTGGGACATCTTCGAGCGGACGATTGTGGCACCGATTGTCCTTCTCAGGAATATGAATCCTTCGCCCTGCAATGGGACACGACTCTCAGTCGAGAAATTGTTGCCGAATATTGCTGATTAGACATACCGCGGACGAAGTAGTATTCATTCCTCGGATTCAAATAATCCTTTCGGATATAACGTTTCAATTTATACGTCTGCAATTCCCCGTTTATTTGAGTTTCACTATCTGCATAAAAATGGCACAAGGGCAATCCCTTAGAGTTGTATTTGTTGGACTCGACCTTCGGAAACGGTGCTTCTCCCATGGTAAACTGTACATGGGTTTTTTCAAGAGTCGTAAGGCAAACACACTGTATACCTTAGCTCCAAATGGAAGGACACTTAACATAGTTTACCCGAAAGCTCTAGAAGGTAAAATTAGTTTAGTTTGTATATAAATATTATCTTATCTTTTATGTTGTTTTAATATCATTTGTATCATCTATCATCTATCATGAGCATTAAAAGTAACAATATAATTAAAAATAAAACAATGTATTTCATGCAATTCACGTATTAACAACGTGTGTTAATAAACATATTTTTCCTTTGCTTTAAAAATAAATGATTTCAAAATATCTAACGTGGTTGAATTAATGAACGCGGGCGAAGCAGCGGGCACATGCTAGTTACATTTATATTAGTTATCAACAGATTTTACATGTTTTTGAGGGGGCCCGAAATTTTATTTTGACAGGCGGGTCCGTGTTACATTCCTTACGCCCCTGTAACCAGACGATCATTTTAAGTGAGAGTGTCTCAATAGGGAGAGTACAAATGGGTCAGTTTCCTACTGCACCGTTCCTAGCGGAAGCGCTAGTAATCAGATGGTGTGATAACTGTCGGACTACAGACTAACTTCGTCTGTTGTGTGCGTATGATTTCGTAAAATAAAGTGGGATCGAAGCTACTTCAGAGGTTTTCTACTTAAAACGGGGAGCTGCTGCCAAGCAGCACCCGTATAAGCAACGTATAAAGTTTGAGGGAGACGAGCATTAATTAGCCACCGTATGTAAGTAAATAATATAACTGTATTATATTACTTGTCGGTAGATGCAGAGTGGGTCTATGCCCATAAGTGACCACGGCTGGTCCGTGGTGCAACAGCTCTGCACTCTGACCGGCCAACCGAACAGAGGAGGGGTGGCCACGGCTCTACAGTGGCTCTAAGCTTCTGCAATCGGGAGACGGGACAGGGCTGGACCTCACGGCTGGCCCCAACCGTTGACTGTCCTGAGAATGGTTTTCCGTGGTTTTCCATTCTCTTGTACTAAGGCAAATGCCGGGACAGTTCCTAGTATAGGCCACGGCCGTCAAACCCCTCACCTTCACCGAGCACCTCCTTCACCGTAACAAATCTCCCGGCCTGAGAGACGGCATCGCCGTCTAAAGAGGCCCGCCTCCCCCTTCAGGAGAGGAATGAAAACATTTGAGTAGTAATAGTAGTGGTAGTAGTAGTAGTAGTAGTAGTAGTAGTAGTAGTAGTAGTAGTAGTAGTAGTATATTATTCGGATTTCATCTTTAATCCTCCAGAAATTTGTGGACTGGAGAATGCGATTGCAAGGCAGGTTGTTCAAAAAGCTGTAAGTACATTGCTACATTGTCTGTACATGTTAACCATGAGCGTGATTCATCTAACACAACATTCCTTCCACAATGGCAAAAACCAAAGGAAGCTCGTGGCTACTTGTACTCAAAAGGAGAAACCACTGAAAAAAGATATCATAAACAAAATACTACTCATGGATCTACAAGTCCTAAGGATCAACATTTATTTGAAAGGATGAAATCCTTTGAAAATATAAAACACTTAGACCGTTCTTTTACTAAAATACTGCATCCAGAGAGTGAACTGATATGTGTAACTACATTGTTAAGTGCGTAGTGTATGGTGAAGTTGAGGGAAGTGTGAACACCACCTTGTTGAGATATCTTCAAAAGCTTGTGAGACAAACTCATTCAGAGCATAAATGCTACTCTGTTGGTTATAAACAAGACATGGAACAAGAAAGCTCACGGTGAATCCGTAAATTATAATTGGAAACTAATTGTTGACTTACGAGAATTCTGTAACTCCATTGTAATAAATACGTGTCAGAAACAATACTCTTTGTTTTTGCTTTTGCTAGAGGTTTTCTTTTTTACGTCGCACCGACACAGATAGGTCTCATGGCTGCTAGTGGTTTAAATTCGCACAAACACATCCAAGGTTTTCGGCGACGCAAGAACTTGTCTGGTGTGAAAATGGAAAACCATCGTCAGGGGTGCCGACGGTGGGAACTCACCATCTCCTCAATGCAAGCTTACAGCCACGCGATCCTAACTGCACGGCCAACTCGTTCCGTAACAATAAAATTGCAGCTGGAACTAAGTTACAGTCGTTGTGTTTAAAGTTCAAACGGAGAAAACAACGTGTAACTGCCAGTCAAGAAGTCCACCGAATTAAAACACAGAGAAATGCTGATTACGCAGAGGTCGCAAAGCAGTTCCTTATCTGTAAATACATAAATACCCCTGCTGTCAGATACGGGAGGAGTATAGAAAAATGAACAGCTATTACATAGTTGAAGTTTTGCCTTGAAGAAGATCCCAGATGGATTAGTAACTTGTTCAGATGGCCAATATCTGGCAGAAAATAAATGTCAAGGGTCAATTCCACATCAGTCTTATAAATACATTCCGGGTCAGTTTTATTTTTCACATCCTTTACTTGAAGTGTTATCGCACAGACAGTTTCATCCAACCTCAGACTGTCAAGGGCTTCTCAAGGTTTCTTCAAATAAATTTCACTGCAATAGCTAAAACTGGAATCATTTTCTGCTCCACTCAGTGACTTTTTTCCCCTAACTCGGAGAACACAATCGCTTGTATTCGATAAAACCTGGTCGTCGCAGACGGAGCCAGGGGTAAAAGCTAGTAAACATTAAAGGAATGTTACGAAACTTGGCAGTCAACTAACAAATTCGCTTTCACTTACGTGTAACTGTTTGCTATTTATTTATTTATTTATTTATTTATTTATTTATTTATTTATTTATTTATTTATTTATTTATTTATTTATTTATTTATTTATTTATATGTTCACCCTCCAGGGTTGGTTTTTCCCTCGGACTCTGCGAGGCTCCCACCTCTACGGCCTCAAGGGCAGTGTCCTCGAGAGTGAGACTTTGGGTTGGGGATAAAACTGGGGAGGAGGACCAGTACATCGCCACATGTGGCCTCACCTGCTATGCTAAACAGTGGCTTTACGGGGAGGGGGGATGGGAAGATTGGAAGGGATAGACAAGGAAAGGGGAATGAAGCGGCCGTGGCCTTAAGTTAGGTATCGTCCCGGCATTTGCCTGGAGGAGAAGTGGGAAACCATGGAAAACCACTTCGAGGATGGCTGAGGTGGGAATCGAACCGACCTCTACTCATTTGACCTCCCGAGGCTGAGTGGACCCTGTTCCAGCCCTCGTACCACTTTTCAAATGTAGAGGCAGAGCCGGGAATCGAAGCCGGACCTCCGGGATGGCAGCTAATCACGCTAACCACTACACCACAGAGGCGGACGTTTATTTATTTATTTATTTATTTATTTATTTATTTATTTATTTATTTATTTATTTATTTATTTATTGCATACGATCTGTGAAAGTAGTGCACAGACTTGATATTGTTCTACGTAATTATTAACTGAATATCAATAACATAAACATGATAGTGGAGACGTTGT
The DNA here is from genome assembly GCF_040414725.1 of Anabrus simplex. Classification (NCBI taxonomy): domain Eukaryota; kingdom Metazoa; phylum Arthropoda; class Insecta; order Orthoptera; family Tettigoniidae; genus Anabrus; species Anabrus simplex. The sequence continues at coordinate 396,974,054 of NC_090267.1, read as the reverse complement.
CTTTTCATGGTTAAATCATTGGACGGCAGCAGAACATGATTTTAACATCTACATCAAAATGTTAGATAATCTAATTTTCAATATTAATGCATCATAACAGTTCTCCTCTTTTCGTTTTGTAGGTCATATCTGTGAAAGAGAAGGAAAACTACATCCGTAAGTACATTACGTGCTCGATGGCGAGGCCTTGAGAGTCATACATTTTCATAAGGAGCAAAAATGATTCTAGATGAAGAGAAACTGAACTACTTTTGAAACATGAGCAACAGAAAGTTGGCAGTCAAATTTTAACTTTAATAGAAATTAAAATTGCATGAAAGTTCTTGTCACAATCTACAGTACTTCTGTGTAACCGTATGTAGAACAGATATTGAAATCTAGATATGAAAAAAACAAATGCATAAAAAATACATACGGGCTCTGAAATCTTGGAACGTTGCCATCTCCAACTTGAAAAAAAAAATGGATAGTTGTGGCACTCACACAACTTTTCACTTCCGAAGTTTCTGTCGGACTAAAAGCCGGGAATTTCACGTCTACTCGTGTAGTTTGGTATACTCTAGGGAAGGGATGGCGAACCTATGACACGCGGTGCCACTAGGTGACACGCGAACACGACTTCTGAGGCACGCCGCACAACATACGAACATAATTTCATGTTTTTAACATGTAATAAATAGGTCGAAAATCTAGCAACATAGCAAAATTTAGCATTATGCTTTAATAAAGAACTATGTCGCAATTAATTATATGGCCATTATTTTTAAAAAGTCACTAGGTTAAAGGAAAAATATATCTTATTCCTAAAATTCACCTGTTTCTGAAACGTAATTTTCAGTGATGTTTCCAAAATAAAGTCATGAAACACTCAGTCGAATGGATTTATATGTAATACAATCTAATTAAATGGGGGGGGGGGGGGGGCAGAATCGTGATGATTTTAAAGGACAGGACTAGACAGTAACAGATAATAAACAAGACCTGTACTGACACGTTAGTCGGGAAAGGTTTTCCATCCGTGGCCTAGGGCATTAAATCCTATAATTTTAGCATAGTGGCCAGTTTTGAAAAGTTTGCCATTTTGAGATTTGAGCTAGTTTTTTATGGTTGGTTGACAAATAAAAACACTAAACTACACATAAGCATGGACAACTTAATGTGTGTTATATAATGGTGATAGCTGTTGTAAAAAAATAGAAAACCATCATAATTACTATCCCTTATAACCATTTTGGTGAAATAAAATAATTGTTAATTTCGGTTTACACCAGCCCATATTTTGGTGGGTATTTAGCGCAATTTGTATTGTTATCCAAATAAGTATTTTTATTTGTTTCACATATATTCGAATGAATTTATACATTTGAATAATTTTTAAAATGTCCTAAATATAACGCAAGCTTGACCTCAAAATTTCTGCACGAAGGGTTATACGATAATCAGTCATTATTTTTGTGTGTGCTGAAAAGCAAAGTCGGAAAACACACTGCCTGTTAATATTTCATCACAAATTTGTTGTGATCTACGATTTCTCTTAAAACTTGTGTAAACACAATCCTCATTTTTGTCTTGACCCGCACATACTTTTTCTTGATATTGGAAGGCAATATAACGATGTGTAAATATTTTTGCATATGCCACTAAAGATAGGTACCTTCTTCATTAGCTTCAGTAAGTTCTCATCGATATGAGCACAAAGTAGATTTGGGAGATAAAATAGCTTCACTATTGCTTTGCATACTTTGCCAGCTAGTCCCACTTTTATCATGTTCTCCAATTTGCTTCTGTCTTTATTTTCTTTCTTTTGATTGTCTTTCTCCTGAAAGACTGTTCATTGCAATACTTGTTTCTTCTAGTAACAAATTTTTGGTCAACTTACGCTCTCCAAGTAAGGCATCGAGTGTAGGAATCACCTTATGAACTGTTGACTCGTGACCACCTCGTGACAGACTTCTAGCACATTCATTAAATAAATAAGATACTGGTTTCCTTTGTTCTTTAACATACGTAGGTTTACGTAGCTTCTGTTCATTGCTGAAATACGTCATGGCTTCCCTGATATCACTCAATTCTTTGAAGTACTCAACAAAGTCAGAAAGGTGGGCAAAATAAAACTGACCCGGAAAATATTAACAATAGGACTGGCGTGGGACTGACAGTTGTTAATGAACACCACAGAAGATGCTGGAAATGGCCTTATCCGAAGAAAAGAAAAACTGAGGATCCCGAAGTCTCAGACTGCCCATCACTATCCGAAAGTCGTGACCCCACTTCACGCAGAAACCACCGGCAGAACTCAACACGCGGGTTATAAATAACTCAAAGGTATACACGAAATGTCACTGTAATATTTGTCCAAAATGAAACATAATAATTGCTTTTACACCAATAAAATGAAAAATCCGCTGGAAATTAAGAAATACCGTCGTTACTAGAGAAATATCTAGAGAAATATGTAGACGTACTTACGGGCTGTAGACAGGACTCCTTTATGTTGTATTCCGCTGCTCGTGACGGCTTTTGTTTCTTTCTTGAGGTCCAGGGCTTGCACCGACAAATGGGAGTGCTATGTCTGTGAATTGTCCATATGACTAGTGCGGGCAGTTCAAACAGCAAAATAGCGTGATCCCTGGACTAATAAATATATCATTTAATGAATGAGTTAGGGCAGAAAACGAATGAGCAACATGAAGAAAACGACACCTAATTAATTCAAACAACTTAACTGAGCTAAGACATCACACACGAAAGTGTTAGACAAACAAAACACATACGGAAGCGCTGCGACGTAGCAGAAAAAATAGTTTTAAGGTAGTAAAGTATGTATCCATATTATTCCCTGCAAGTAAAATATTTCGTCTATTTTTTAATTTACCGCAGATTTTACACTTTATTTAAGTAACATGAATATTATTATATCCCATTTGGCTCAAATGTTACAGTGATATTTCGTGGATACCTTTCGTCTACATAACCCAACACTCGAAGGTTCGTCTGGACGCTTTAACGCATGCACAACAGTAAATTTGTAAAGATACAGATGCAGGTCCTTGCACAGATAAATGACGTTGAGACTTTTTCGGACTTAGTTCCAGGCTTTCCTTCACTCGAGCAATGTTTTCTGGTGTTCCAACTCTTTACGGATAGTTACAGTTTTGATTCGCTACAGAGGCCGTTTCAAGCCATTTTGCCATTAAGTTTTGCACAGAAGACTTTGCTGGAGGTTTTTCCCAAACACTTCCAGTCTTAAACTCTTGAACAGCCGGGCTGAGTGGCTCAGACGGTTAAGGCGCTGGCCTTCTAACCCCAACTTGGCAGGTTCGATCCTGGCTCAGTCCGGTGGTATTTGAAGGTGCTCAAATACGACAGCCCCGTGTCGGTAGATTTACTGGCACGTAAAAGAACTCCTGCGGGACTAAATTCCGGCCCCTCGGCGTCTCCGAAGACCTTAAAAAGTAGTTGGTGGGACGTAAAACAAATAACATTATTTTAAAAAAACCTCTTGAACTCTTGCACAAACAGTTCCGCACAGGTTTTCCACGAGTCGTGCTTCGCATAACACTAGACAATGAACAATGAACAAGGGCTGTTTTATCGTGAGCACCATTTTGTGTTGCATTCAACTGATCACTAAACACGTCTGCTACTCTCACTCACTCTACACGTAATGAGCAGTGGCGTATACTGAGGGCTACCAAGGCTATCAGTGAAGCCCAAACCTCAATTGAGAATGATGGAAGTCTAAAGCACATTATAATGTAAGCATCTGATACATTGCTCCATTTTCAAAACTTAAAAGCAGTGAGAAAAAACGTCGCACGTATTTCTGAGAGCAAAGCGTCGGAGACTGATATTGCAGCCCAGACTCTCGTCCCTCACCCTTCGACTCGCCCCACGCGGCTCGCTGCTGTATATCGGATAGGAGCGGGCACTGGGATGATGGGTGTGCTAGGCTTCGGTCCGTCACATCGCCACTGCTATCCAAGGTTAATAGAGAACAGTACTGACTATCAACCATGCGTTACACATCGTAAACTTCCTCACCTCATACTTCTCAATTATATAGATAACAGAGTGTTGGTATTTCATTTCCGTTTACTTCTACATCCTTGTAGGAAGACACTGCAGGGCTGATGTTACAGGAGCAATATAGTTTTCTTTTTATTGGTAGATCTGTTAACAAGAAATGTAATCTTTCAGGTTTAGTGTTCTCTTTTGTTGGTTGGAATCGAACCCGTGATTATGGGTCGGAACACCACTAATCTCCCGAGGAAGCTAATTAACCAGTGAACGATGGGTACGACCGTTGTAATAATAATAATAATAATAATAATAATAATAATAATAATAATAATAATAATAATAATAATAATAATAATAATAATGTTGTAACCGTCCAGGCTTCTCCAGCCCTACTAATTTAATATAATATCATTTTACGCGATATCATTTGATATCAAGTTTATCCGCCATCGGCAATTATTTGTAATAACATATTTATTCAACGTCAATCATTTGTAATCAAGGCATTTTGGAATCATATTGTCTATATAATAACATCGTTTTAGTATTTAAATTATTATATTATGTAGGATAAGAAATCATTATGTTGTAAATACGGTCAATATGTTGAGACATAGTTGTTTTCATTTCATCTCATGTTTGTGTATACGGAGGGTTATTCTTGAAGCTTGGGATTTTGCGTGAGTCATGGGTTTATTTTATGACCAAGGCTAGTAAACAGCGACCCGTACGCGAGGCTTGCAAGCTGGTCAGCTATATCATCGCCACGCCTTCTGGACTTGTCGAGGAAGAAGGGAAGGGGAGTTGATGCTTCGATCTATCGAATCAGATACTTCGTTGTATATGAGTTTTGAGATTGAACTGTTACCAAGAGTGGGGGTGAGCCCGGATATATACTGATTCTCAACACGAGAACGGGACCTTACGACCTTACGACCTTACAACCTTACAACCTAACTACGTGTACTCTATCACTACTACTTCTACTGTGGACATCTACTTTGTACGACGTGATTTGATTTTTGATACAGTGTGTGGTCGCTCTGCGACATAGTTATTTTTGTACAATGTGTTGTCGCTTCGGTTATGTTATCGGATCTACGAGAAACGAAACAAGCTTATGGCTTGTGTGATATTCAGTAAATATTGTGGACGAAGAACTATGTTTAGTTCAAGTCTACGGAATTTTGGTACAAGTCTGTACCGTATAAATAGTATAGCTCAGTTAGTTTGAGATTTCTACTAATATGGAAAAATTCACATCTCTGAATTTTCTCCTCATACGATCAACGCTGATCCGTTTTTACAAGTATAGGGCCAATGTCTAATTTAAAGACTAGGCATGCAGGGAGTGCTAGTCCAGATAGCCCGTGCCATATCAGAGAAGGAAGGAAGGATGTACATGGAGCAAAGTCTACATCGAGAAGAAGAGAACGAGCAACCACGGAAACCAGATGACTTCAACGGAAGCTGAAATTGGTGAGCTTCAATTAGATAAAGCAAGCAATAGTAAATTCAGTAAATTATAAATTCCTCCACGCTTTAAGGAAACTTTTCCGATTCATCTCAATTTTTTTGTATAATAAATTCATTTGTATTTTGTATTGCATTAATTTTCTTTCTTAAGCGATACTTAATGGTTAATTATTTAAAATCCTACCCCTGTGATTTAAGTATAAGTCTCTATGCTAGTAAATATAAATTTTGGTTTACAGTTTTATTTAAAACTGTAACCATGGCGCCCAAACATTACATAGAGAAATGGGGAACCATGGAATGTTAATTGTTTCTATTTGCGTGGCAATTTGCGGGCAAGCCACAAATAGTTTATTTAATATTCATGTGTCCCAAGAGAATAACTTTCATCTCCCCAAGTGTTTTGGACGAGGTGGAGCAGTTACAATGTTGCATGACATCTGTATAGGGTTGCTGGTGTCCTAATGAGGATAAAATGAATGGCGAAGACGTCATAAACACCTAGTCCCAAAGCCAGGGGAATTAACAGTATGAGGGTGTTGATTCTGAAGATTGAACCGGGCCAATTGGACCAAAGGCAAGCATTCTATCCATTTAGCCACAAAGCCGGACTTTAATTTGCTAAACCTCAGGCTACCGGTACCATCTCCACCGATCGGCGGTTGAGCATAGGCAGTAGCAGAGGCCAGGGCAGTAGCTCGTGAAGTGGCCTTGACAACACAGCAGGCTTCTCCGTTCTCTATTGGTTGCAGCTCAAAACGCTGAAGGCTTCACGTTCACAAAACCAACCAATGTAAAGGGGTAACCTAAGTCTAATGGTAGCCCACATCTTAATCCCAACATACGCCACTGGTAATGACAGAGCAACGTACTCGGGAGATGCGCACGCGCAGACGTGTGACAGCATCCGACTGGTGCATCGAAATTACGGTTTCCAGCATTTCGTGTGATGGGCAAGGGTCACTTCCGCGTCAGTCTTATGGATACTTTCTGGGCCTGTTTTACTGTATTTTGCCCACCCTGTAATAGACAGTTAAATCCAGCCAAGGAACTCCAGCGAGTCATTACAGTCACAGGGAAAAGTTTAGGTTCCTTTTCACCGTTACGATATTTACCCTGAAGGAACATTAATTACCTGTGCTTGCGTTTCCACATATTTCGAAACACGCTCTTAGGCCATGCACATTTATTGAGGTTGGTGAGGTAAAAGGGCGCAAACCTACAAATACAATATCTAGGTTATGGGCCCAATATTGTACGTGAACAAGGTGATTTGAAATGAAGCCCTTACAACACTTTTCGTCATGCACTGGACGTTACCAGAACATACTCCTGCTATGTAACTTTGCGGTAGGCCTACTGTATTGAGTATTTCATACAGGTACTGACTGTAGCTTGCAAGCACTCGTGTGAATCAGCGTTCTGCTGAACTGTAACTAAAACTACACACTGTTTAGAATTCACATCATCTGCTGGAAGCACGCGGTGCAGAATGATGAAAATGTTTTTTCCATTTCTATTAGTATTTTCAATAGCGGATTATCAATTTCTTATCTTCAAGGTTTATTTCACTTCTTCATGCTCTGCCTTCACACTATGGATGCAATTCCTCCGGTAAGTATTTCCATGTAGAAGGTCTTCAGCAAGTGCAAAGGGAAATATGGACACTTAATGCCAATATTTGTGAATATATATACCTAGACGAAGGTACCGTATTAATGTATTGCCAGCAATCATTTCGTGAAAATAAAAATGAATCTATGTAGCAAATCTGGAAGAAATTGTGCCAATATAATTTTACTATGGGACCCCGGGCTCGATTCCCGGCCGGGCCGGGGATTTTAACCTTAATTGGTTGTTTCCACTGGTCCGGAGACTGGGTGTGTGTGTCGTCCTTAAACAGAAAACACAAGGAAAACAAAGAAAGAATTATAAAAATAAGGAAAAATACCGGTAAAAATGTATATTTTAATAAACAGCAAGCCTCCAAATTCAAATTAAATTTACTTGGGATGAACCTGAGCTAGAACGCTCACAACTGATCAAAAATGCTTGCCCTTTTCTCTCCAGGTCTTCCAAATCATCTCATTCTTCTTTTAGCCACTGTTCTCGTGCTTTCTCTGTCTCCCTTTTCGCTATTTGCTTTACGTCGCACGGACACAGATAGGCCTTATGGCGAAGATGGGATAGGGAAGGCCTAGGAGTGGGGAGGAAGCGGCCGTGGTCTTAATTAAGGTACAGCCCCAGCATTTGCCTGGTGTGGAAATGGGAAACCACGGAAAACCATCTTCTGGGCTGCAGACAGTGGGATTCGAACCCACTATCACCCGGATGCACGCACACAGCTGCGCGACTCTAACCGCACGGCCAACTCGCCCGGTGTCTCCCTTCTCAGTTCATTATTTAATCTTCTGTATACTTCCAGACTATTCTCGTCTTCTTTGTTTATACACTGACTGACAGAGCAAATGCAACACCAAGAAGGAGTGGTTCGAAAGGGATGAAAGTTGGGGAAAAAACAGAGACGGCACGGACGAATAATTGATGTTTATTTCAAACCGATATGCAGGTTACACAATGCGCACGGCATCGACTCAGTAGGATGTAGGAATACCGCGAGCGGCGATGCACGCAGAAACACGTCGAGGTACAGAGTCAATAAGAGTGCGGATGGTGTCTTGAGGGATGGTTCTCCATTCTCTGTCAACCATTTGCCACAGTTGGTCGTCCGTACGAGGCTGGGGCAGAGTTTGCAAACGGCGTCCAATGAGATCCCACACGTGTTCGATTGGTGAGAGATCCGGAGAGTACGTTGGCCACGGAAGCATCTGTACACCTCGTAGAGCCTGTTGAGAGATGCGAGCAGTGTGTGGGCGGGCATTATCCTGCTGAAACAGAGCATTGGGCAGCCCCTGAAGGTACGGGAGTGCCACCGGCCGCAGCACATGCTGCACGTAGCGGTGGGCATTTAACGTGCCTTGAATACGCACTAGAGGTGACGTGGAATCATACGCAATAGCGCCCCAAACCATGATGCCGCGTTGTCTAGCGGTAGGGCGCTCCACAGTTACTGCCGGATTTGACCTTTCTCCACGCCGACGCCACACTCGTCTGCGGTGACTATCACTGACAGAACAGAAGCGTGACTCATCGGAGAACACGACGTTCCGCCATTCCCTCATCCAAGTCGCTCTAGCCCGGCACCATGCCAGGCGTGTACGTCTATTCTGTGGAGTCAATGGTAGTCTTCTAAGCGGACGCCGGGAGTGCAGGCCTCCTTCAACCAATCGACGGGAAATTGTTCTGGTCGATATTGGAACAGCCAGGGTGTCTTGCACATGCTGAAGAATGGCGGTTGACGTGGCGTGCGGGGCTGCCACCGCTTGGCGGCGGATGCGCCGATCCTCGCGTGCTGACGTCACTCGGGCTGCGCCTGGACCCCTCGCACGTGCCACATGTCCCTGCGCCAACCATCTTCGCCACAGGCGCTGCACCGTGGACACATCCCTATGGGTATCGGCTGCGATTTGACGAAGCAACCAACCTGCCCTTCTCAGCCCGATCACCATACCCCTCGTAAAGTCGTCTGTCTGCTGGAAATGCCTCCGTTGACGGCGGCCTGGCATTCTTAGCTATACACGTGTCCTGTGGCACACGACAACACGTTCTACAATGACTGTCGGCTGAGAAATCACGGTACGAAGTGGGCCATTCGCCAACGCCGTGTCCCATTTGACGTTCGCTACGTGCGCAGCACAGCGGCGCATTTCACATCATGAGCATACCTCAGTGACGTCAGTCTACCCTGCAATTGGCATAAAGTTCTGACCACTCCTTCTTGGTGTTGCATTTGCTCTGTCAGTCAGTGTACATTATCTTCCATTTTCTTTATATTTTTTGATGTTACCCAAGGTTTCTTTTTCTGCTTCCTTAGAAATTTTTTCTTCTGCTATTCTTGTTATAGCACTTATAATTTTTGTTGATCTTTATTCTACTTCCTCTTTTCTCCTTTCTTTTTGTCTTCTTTCATGATCCTGTGTTCGCTTTGTTCACTTTCTTTAATGCTATTCTCATTTTCATCATGACTAACATTATGATTACCGAGCTCGATAGCTGCAGTCGCTTAAGTGCGGCCAGTATCCAGTATTCGGGAGATAGTAGGTTCGAACCCCACTGTCGGCAGCCCTGAAGATGGTTTTCCGTGGTTTCCTATTTTCACACCAGACAAATGCTGGGGCTGTACCTTAATTAAGGCCACGGCCGCTTCCTTCCCACTCCTAGCCCTTTCCTGTCCCATCGTCGCCGTAAGACCTATCTGTGTCGGTGCGACGTAAAGCAACTAGCAAAAAAAACAAAACATTATGATCGCTACAAATGTCAGTTCCTAGTAGATCCGTGAGAATTCTTTACGGTATTCCTGTACCAATTTTCCACCAAAATAAAGTCTATTTGATATCTAGCCCTATCGCCTGGTAAGATCCATTACGACCCTGTTGTAGTCTTCTTCTAGTAGCGCTTCAATACGTTCATAATTTGCTAGACTGCTTTATCTTCATACGAGGATGTTGGCATGTACACCTGAAGTACCAGTGTATCTTTTGGCAGCATTAGCAAAGCGTAGTAAGTCTATAATCCATATATATTTCTCTCTGGACTTGTAGAATGCCAGCCCTTTTTCTACATTTTTCTCTTCCCGAGTAATAGATTATGACATCTCCACTCGTCATTTCACCTTGGCCTTCCCGTTTAACTTCACTTAAGCCTAACTCATCCATTTTATTTATCATTTATTTCTCTATGTTTTCAAACTTTCCAGATTACAACAAAGTTCGACCATTCCAAGTCCCAAAACGCAAATCTTTCTCACTTCTCCTGTTCTGATTTTTCTTTTGCTGCTTCCTCCTGGAGATCCGATTAGGAAGTCGTTTTACCTCCGAAACATTTAACAAAAGGAGACATCACGATACCTTTATTAGAAATATCCATAAGGATCTTTAATGTAGTGGTTTCCGTTGCCTTCTGCAGGTCCTTCAAAAAATACTTGACTGAGTACCATTTACGTCTGCTTTTTATTGTGTTTTTAATCGGTTTTACGTCGCACCGACTTAGGAAATCTTTTCATTCGTCCACCAACTCCAACTTTTACAATTACTATCAACATATTTAGAACTTTCTGGAAGTTCTGAAGTCAGTGCAGGTGGACACATACATGAATCTTCGCAATGCCCATTAGGAATTCAGCGCAGAAGAGACACACACCCGCACAATAAACTCCAGTAATACAAAACATATATCAACAATACTCATAAAACAGAATATTACGTTATGGTAGTTCCATTCCTCGTTGTTCAAAAACCGACGATGACACGAATAGACAAAATTCAAGGGCAGGGTAAAATGTTTAACCAATAACGTTACTATAATTTTACGTCCTACTTCGTTTTCCGGAGTCACCAAGGTGTCAGAATTTTGTTCCACAGGAATTTCATTACGTGCCGGTAAATCCACATACACTTAGCTGGTTTATTAGATCTATTCATCTACACGAATTTTCATTACGTCCCTGAAGGGGACGGTGGGCCTCCTAGACGGTAACGCCGTCTCTCAGGCCAGAGAGATTTATTTCGGTAAAAGGGTGGAGGAGATGTTCGGAGAAGGTGAGGGGAGTGGCAGTCATGGCCTATATTAGAAACTGTCCCGGCATTAGCCTTAGTGCAGGAGAATGGAAAACCACTGGAAATCATTGTCAGGATAGCAGACGGTGGGAACCAGCTCCTCTCCGTCAATCAATCAATCAATCAATCAATCAATCAATCAATCAATCAATGATCTGCATTTACGGCTATTGCTCAGGTGGCAGATTCCCTGTCAATTGTTTACCTACCGGCAGCTTTTTCTTAAACGTTTTCAAAGAACTTGGAAATTTATTGAACATTGCTCCCCGTCCTATAAACGAATATTTGCCCCAATTTGTCCTCTTGAATTCCAACTTTACCGGGCGAGTTGGCTGTGCGGTTAGGAGCGCGCAGCTGTCAGCTCGCATCCGGAAGATAGTGGGTTCGAACCCCACTGAAGATGGTTTTCCGTAGTTTCCCATTTTCACACCAGACAAATGCTGGGACTGTACCTTAATTAAGGCCACGGCCGCTTCCTTCCCATTCCTAGGCGTTTCCTGCCCCATCGTCGCCATAAGACCTATCTGTGTCGGTGCGACGTAAAGCAAATAGCAACAAACAAAAAAAAAAACCTCCTACTTTATCTTCATATTGTGATCTTTCCTACTTTAAAAACACCACTTAAATTTATTCGTCTACTAATGTCATTCGACTCCATCTCACTACGGACAGCTCACAACATACCACTTAGTCCAGCAGCTCGTCTCCTTACTACAAAGTGTTTCCAGCCCAAAGTTTATCAACATTTTCGTAACACTACTCCTTTGTCGGTAATCACCCAGAACAAATCGTGCTGCTTTCCTTTGAATATTTTCCCGTTCTCATATCAAGTAATCCTGATGGCGATCCCATACATTGGAACCATACTCTAAAAGGGGTCTTACCAGACACTTATACGCCCTCTCCTTTACATCCTTACTACAACCCCTAAATACTCCCATAACCATGTGAAGAGATCTGTAACCTTTTCGTTAATATGATTACCCTAATGGAGATCGTTCCTTATATTAACACCTAGGTACTTACAGTGTTCCTCATGAGGTAATAATACCCCATCAGCACAGTAATTAAAACAGAGAGGACTTTTTTTCTTGGTGAAACTTACAACTTGACTTTTCATCCGTCTGCCGAATGCAGAGGTACAGAGCCGTGGCCACTCGTCCTCTCTCCGGTTGTTTGGTCGGAGTGCAGAACTGTCGGTCCACGTACAAGCCGTAGCCACTTGTCCTTTCCCCGGTTGTTCAGTCGGAGTGCAGAACTGTCAGTCCACGTACAAGCCGTGGCCACTCGTCCTTTCCCCGGTTGTTCGGTCGGAGTGCAGAACTGTCGGTCCACGCACAAGCCGTGGCCACTCTTCCTTTCCCCGGTTGTTCGGTCGGAGTGCAGAACTGTCGGTCCACGCACAAGCCGTGGCCACTCGTCCTCTCCCTGGTTGTTCGGTCGGAGTGCAGAACTGTTGGTCCACGAACAAGCCGTGGCCACTTTTAGACCGCAGCCTACTCTGATACCGCCGACCGGTTTATCTGAGCACCTTCAAATACCACCGGACTAAGCAGGAATCGAACATACCAACTTGATCTCAGAAGGCCTGCGCTCAGCCGTCTGAGCCACCCAGCCCGACAAACTTTTAGCCACGCCAAACTGTAATAATTTTCTTGGCAGTCCCCATTCTATATAAGGTGGTACGGAAAATGTCGTTTGCCGTGTATGTGATGGAACGTTCACATCATATTTTAGGGGCAATCCTGATGTGTACCAATTTCCATATCCAAGTTAGATAATTCTCTGACACCGAGCGAGTTGGCTATGCGGTTTGCATCACGTTGCTGTCAGCTTGCATTCGGGAAACAGTGGTTCGAACTCCACTGTCGGCAGCCCTAAACGTCTTTTTCCATCATTTCCCATCTTCACACCAGGCAAAAACTGGAGCGGTGCATTAATTAAGTCCACGGTCGCTTCCTTCCCGGTCCCAGCCATTTCCTGTCCCGTCGTCATCACAAGACCTGTCTGCATCATTGCGACGTAAAACGAATAGCAGAAAATAGTACAAAAACGTACAAACACCAGGGTAACTTTGGTGCAGGAATGGGAGTCCTATCTCTGAGAAGTACTGGAAAATGAACGCATTGTACCGCGTGTGTATTATGGTTCGTTTGGCACTGAAAGAGCATGGAAGTGGCGCTGTGAAATAATTTTATAATGAAAGCAGGTCAGGGTCAGAGAAAACAAAAAAAGCATTATTTACGCTGGCATCTGGTCGGCGGATATCAAAGAGATAAAACTCTTACATAGCGACCAAAAATCAAAACCAAACCCCATGGCGCAACAGCCCCGAACGGCCATGGCCTACCAAGCGACCGATGCTCAGCCCGAAGGCCTGCAGATTACGAGGTGTCGTGTGGTCAGCACAACGGATCTTCTTGGCCGTTATCCTTCGCTTTCTAAACCGGGGCCACAATCTCATCGTCAAATAGCTTCTCAATTGTAATCACGTAGGCTGAGTGGACCTTGAACCAGCCCTCAAATGCAGGTAAAAACCCCTGATCTGGCCGGGGAATCGAACCCGGGGCCTCCGGGTAAGAGGCAGGCACTTAAATAATTTCTTAGAGAGGCATAGTGTCTCACCAGAAATGGATCTTGGAGGAAGGGTCACATTAGTGTATGATCAGATTTGGGAAGTAATTGAGTAAAACCGGGCGAGTTGGCCGTGCGCTTAGGTACGCGCAGCTGTGAGCTTGCGTTCGTGAGACAGTGGGTTCGAGCCCTACTGTCGGCAGCCATGAAGATGATTTTCCGGATTTCTCATTTTCACACTAGGCTATACCTTAATTAAGGACATGGCCGCTTCCTTCCCACTCCTAGATCTTTCCTATTCCACCGCCGCCATAAGACCTATCTGTGTCGGTGCGACGTAAAACAAACTGTACTTGAGTAAAAGTAATCGGAATACTTATAACGATTATATTATCAGTATTTCTTTACTTGTAATCGTTACATTTTACAAAAGTAAGTTTCACTTGTAATTTACTTCTTGAAATGGAATTGTAATGGTTGCATTCTAGTAATCATTCTTTCAGGTGTTCAGTCCATAGATTGGTTTGTGGCAGCTCTCCCGCCTTCCTCTTGAGTTTAGCATAGCTTCCAGATTTAACGTCTCATATTATCTGCTGCATATCGTCGTTGCCGGGACAAAACATCCTATGTGATAATATTTTTGGAAATATCCTGACCCTCAGCATGTACATTATGAAGAGCGAGAATGCCTTGACAACATTCACACAATATTGCACCTTAGATGACAGAACCTTGCGGGCCAAAATTCTAAGGTAAAATGCGGTTTTGTTCCGGCAGCGACGATACATTATTCCTCGGTACCACTTCCCTTCAGTCATTCCTTCTAAGATCAGTTTAACCGAACTGTCATGTCTTAGTATATGCTCTATTAAATTTGTCCTTCTAATTTCTATGCTTTTCCAAATAGCATGATTTTTCCCTGTCTTCTTATACATTTCTTTATTTGTTATCATATCACTTCAACTAATCTTTAACATTCTTCGGTAGCACCACTGTTCGAATGCGGTTAATCTCTTCTTTTTCTCTTTTCCTATTATCCAGATTTCACACCTATAGAAGGCAACACTCCACACAACTGTTTTTAACAGTATTTTTTCTTGTAATCCAACTGTTACTATTTGTGGTAAAGATGTTTTCCTTTTTATTTTTTACGAATTGCAACTTTTCCCTGACTGGTCTTACTTTTTATTTCCTTCTTACATCTACCATCTTTTTTAACTTTGCTTCCCAGGTAATAAAATCCTCTCACGTCATTTAAAGTTTCCGCTTTCATTGTGATTTTTACTTTTGAGTCTTCTTCCCTGTCAATATTATCACTTTAATTTTCTGTTTATTGATCTTCATATTATATTCGTCCCCCATGATTTCTGCCATCTTTTCTAGCATGTACTCAAGATCTTTTTTACTTTCTCCGACTATTGCGAAGTCATCTGCATATCGGAACATATCTATTGTTTCTCTATGTACATTTACTCCCACATTCAATTCCTCTATGACCTTGTACAGCGAATCTTGAATGTAAGCGTTCAAAATTAGCCTGTGGGAGACAAAACGCATCCCTTTCTCACCCCTTTCCCCACTGCAGTTTTATCTTGCTCATTTCCGATTTTGATTAATGCTGTTCGATTTTTATACATGTTCCAGATAAATCTCCTTTCTTTATATTGGATTCTTGTGTTTCTGAAAACTTCATATATTTTTGCCCATTTGACATTATGAAATGCTTTTAGTAATCGTTACTTCTTGGAAATTTATATACATTGTACGGAAGCAGAAACGGGGGGAAATGATGATGAAGATAACATTTTCAGCTCTACTACAGTAAAACCAGTAAGTTCACTAGTACTGGATGAGTTTCTTTCTTACTCGTACCTGCTGTCCAGTACGTCCAAAGACATCATACATATCCGAACGATGTTCTTAAAATTTAGCACAGATTTTCCTTCAATTGCCCCTGTAGGACGTCTTCCTAGTTAGTGCAAAGGTGTTCTTTCCCCCCAAAGAGGTCTAGGTTTAGCGATGAGAATTTTAAGGAACAATTATGTTATTTGTAATGTAAATTACACCTTATTTGAAACGCTAAAAATCATTCGCCACACTCAAAATGAAGCAATATATTTTCTTATAAATGTTTGTATTATTCTAGCTCCATGCGAAACAAATGTCGGCTGTCAATTATTTGCAATTGTACTGATAACTTGTTGGAAAAGTAGTTAGTAATTGAGTGAAACATTTCCCAGGTAACTGTAATTCGGCCTTATTACTTTTTTCTTGTACTCTTCCCATCACCGTAAATGAAATCGAAAGAAGTCTGAATCTTTCGAAGGATGATGGTATTCATAGAAAAGTACGGGAAATATCTTTGGAGACAAAAAAGAAAGACTCCCTACACCTCGTACAACGACTATAATATGTGTTTGGAAGAGAGTCAGAATTTATCAAAGTAGGTTGTAGAGATGGTTGTGAGGGATCTGGTAACATATTTAGCTATGTGGCCCTTGATCGCCAGTCTAATCTCCTTTGAGTTGAGGATAGATTTTCCAGGACTTGGTTGTGATTACTGTTTTAGGGCAGGCGGTTATGAGCGGATATTGACATGATGCTCAAACTACCATAACACTTGTCACTGGATCTGTCATAATAATAATAATAAAGGTAGAAATTCACAATTTTACTTTGTGAAGTCAGAACCTTACTGATTCCAGTTAATTACAGTTCACTGGACTCAGACTTCTCATTTGTTCTAAGCACTTGTTTCTTCAATCTAGAAATTTAAAAATGTTTACAATTTAACATTTAAAATTTACTTTTTATAATGCGTCGTTGAAAGTCGTGAAGGCCTCGTTGCAACATGCAATTACATAGGTACACATTCCTAGTGAAGTATCGGTACAACTAACGTCAAAGTTTTAGCAGAAATCTATATATATAAAGTAACTTCTCTTAACTGACTGACTGATTCATCATCGCCAGGCCAAAACTACTGGACACAATGAAATGAAATTTTGAGGATACATTTATAGTACAACGTAGGTGCTCGCTAAGGGAGGATTTTTGAGGATTTTTGGATATTCCGTTGCTAAGGGGGTGAAGAGGGGGGGTGAAATTTTAAAATGATTGTATCTGTATCTCAAAACTCTTAAAGTGTACAGATGTAAAGATTGGTATTTGGAATCCCTTTTAAAAATAAACACATATTTTTGTTTTCGGAAAATACCAATAGGAGGGGTGAAAAGGGGTGAAAAGGTGAATGCCTTAAATGAGGATACTTATATCTCAGAAACAGAAAATATTACGGACCTGAAAGTAGGTATTTGGAATCTTATTTGAAAATAAAGAAACACATATTTTTTGTTTTTGGAAAATCCAATTAATGGGGGTTAAACAGGAGTGATAAATTGGCTATATCTACACTATAGCCCAGAAACGTAAAATGTTACAGACGTAAAAACTGGTATTTGGAATCTCCAGTAAAAGTAAAGAAACATATGTTATTTATTTTTGGAAACTCCACTTAAGGGGAACTAAACGGGGTGAAATTTTAAAATGAGCATTTCTACAGTATGTCTCAAAAACTTAACATTTTACCAAAGTGAAAATTAGTATTTTTATCTCTATTAAAAATAAACATGTATTTTTGTTTGCTGAAAAACCCTTGGGTGGAGGGGTAAAAGTGACTGAAAATGGGGGTGAATTCTTTTAATTAGGATAATGATATATCAAAATCTTCAGTTACTGACGTGAAATTTGGTATTTGGAATCTCCTTTAAAAATAAAGGAATATGTATTTTTTTGTTTTCGGAAATCCACCTAAAGGGGGGAGAGAAATTGAAAAATTAGTTGAATTATTTGTATGAGGATACTATTACCTCAAAAAAAATATTTTCCACACGTGAAAATTGGTATTTGGAATCTGCTTTAAAATTAAAGAAACACGTATTCTCGGAAAATCCAATGAAGGGAGGGAGGTGAAAGAATTGAAAAATTAATTGAATTAATAACCTGGAAAGACTAAGTCAAGCAGCAGGGAAACCTTTCTGGACAGTAATAAAGAATCTTAGGAAGGGAGGGAAAAAGGAAATGAACAGTGTTTTGAGTAATTCAGGTGAACTCATAATAGATCCCAGGGAATCACTGGAGAGGTGGAGGGTATATTTTGAACATCTTCTCAATGTAAAAGGAAATCATTCTGGTGGTGTTGCAAACAGCCAAGCTCATGGAGAGGAGGAAAATGATGCTGGTGAAATTATGCTTGAGGAAGTGGAAAGGATGGTAAATAAACTCCGTTGTCACAAGGCAGCAGGAATAGATGAAATTAGACTTGAATTGGTGAAGTATAGTGGGAAGGCAGGGATGAAATGGCTTCATAGTGTAGTAAAATTAGCGTGGAGTATTGGTAAGGTACCTTCAGATTGGGCAAAAGCAGTAATTGCACCTATCTATAAGCAAGGGAACAGGAAGGATTGCAACAACTATCGAGGTATCTCATTGATTAGTATACCAGGCAAAGTATTCACTGGCATCTTGGAAGGGAGGGTGCGATCAGTCGTTGAGAGGAAGTTGGATGAAAACCAGTGTGGTTTCAGACCACAGAGAGGACGTCAGGATCAGATTTTCAGTCTGCGCCAGGTAACTGAAAAATGCTACGAGAGGAATAGGCAGTTGTGTTTATGTTTCGTAGATCTAGAGAAAGCATATGGCAGGGTACCGAGGGAAAAGATGTTCACTATACTGGGGGACTATGGAATTAAAGGTAGATTATTAAAAGCAATCAAAGGCATTTATGTTGACTATTGGGCTTCAGTGAGAATTGATGGTTCAGGGTACTTACAGGGGTTAGACAAGGCTGTAATCTTTCACCTTTGCTGTTCGTAGTTTACATGGATCATCTGCTGAAAGGTATAAAATGGCAGGGAGGGATTCAGTTAGGTGGAAATGTAGTAAGCAGTTTGGCCTATGCTGACGACTTGGTCTTAATGGCAGATTGTGCCGAAAGCCTGCAGTCTAATATCTTGGAACTTGAAAATAGGTGCAATTAGTATGGTATGAAAATTAGCCTCTCGAAGACTAAATTGATGTCAGTAGGTAAGAAATTCAACAGCATTGGATGTTAGATTGCTGATACAAAGCTAGAACAGGTCGATAATTTCAAGTATTTAGGTTGTGTGTTCTCCCAGGATGGTAATATAGTAAGTGAGATTGAATCAAGGTGTAGTAAAGCTAATGCAGTGAGCTCGCAGTTGCGATCAGTAGTATTTTGTAAGAAGGAAGTGAGCTCCCAGACGAAACTATCTTTACATCGGTCTGTTTTCAGACCAACTTTGCTTTACGGGAGCGAAATCTGGGTGGACTCAGGATATCTTATTCATAAGTTAGAAGTAACAGACATGAAAGTAGCAAGAATGATTGCTGGTACAAACAGGTGGGAACAATGGCAGGAGGGTACTCGGAATGAGGAGATAAAGGCTAATTTAGGAATGAACTCGATGGATGAATCTGTACGCATAAACCGGATCCGGTGGTGGGGTCATGTGAGGCGAATGGAGGAAGATAGGTTACCTAGGAGAATAATGGACTCTCCTATGGAGGGTAAGAGAAGTAGAGGTAGACCAAGACGACGATGGTTAGACTCGGTTTCTAACGATTTAAAGATAAGAGGTATAGAACTAAATGAGGCCACAACACTAGTTGCAAATCGAGGATTGTGGCGGCGTTTAGTAAATTCACAGAGGCTTGCAGACTGAACGCTGAAAGGCATAACAGTCTATAATGATAATGTATGTACGTATGTATGTATGTATGTATTGAATTAATTGTATGAGAGTACTTACATCTAATAAAAACTAGAGTTGTTACAGACGTGAAAATTGGTATTTGGATCTCCTTTAAAAACAAAGAAAAAAGCGTTTTAGGGGGAAAATCATCTTGGGAGGCGGGTGCGAAAAGGAGGTGAATTCCTTTTATGAGGACACATATCTCGAAAACTGAATATGTTAGAGTCGTGATAATTGGTATTTAGAAGATACTTTAATATTAAAGAAACAAGAATTTTTAACGGGAAATTCACTTAAGGGGGGGGGGGGGGTGAGAAAGGAAGTGAAAAAATATGAATGAATTTTATGGAGATACGTATATCTCAGAACTGAAGGTAACAGACGTGAACATTGGTATTTGGAATCTCCTTAAACATAAAGAAACACGCCATATTTTTTGGGGGAGGGGAGGAAGATAAATCAACTTAACGGCGGTGGGGTGAAAAAGGAGTTGAGACCAATTGATTTTACTTCTCATGATGTACTTATTCTGATCATAAACTGATCATTTTCAATCTTTCCTGGGTCCGTTTTCAAGAACCATCTTTTCCTTTGGAGAACATAAATTTAGATTACAGTAGATTCTCCCGGTATATACATACAAATTTAAACACATTTAAAATAAACGATACGAATGATATTGAAAGTGCAATTGTTCACCTCTATAATAAGGTCAATAATGCACGGGAGTATATCATTCGTGTCGCCAGAAATCTCGCGCACTTGCCTACGCGCGACGATTGTGCTTGTCACATTATCAGAAATGACAATGGCAGCAGATGTATTTACCGCCAAGTAGCAGTCTTGCATCTTGCTGTGGGGTCCAGACCAATAATAATAATAATAATAATAATAATAATAATAATAATAATAATAATAATAATAATAATAATAATAATGTTCTGGACCGTAGTCAAAATGTGCGGACCGCGCTCCAAACGGGTCCTGGCCGGGTAATGATTACGATTGCAGTCCGGCCGCGGGTTCAGTACCGCCAAGGCACCCAAGACGACACCTCACCGAATCTCCTCAAGGATTTGATCCATATTAAAAATGCTTATAGGAAAAGATGGCAAAGATTTAGGGACCCAACTGACCGGGTGGAATACCTGGACCTAGACCGGAAAGTACGAAATCGTTTGCTGGAAAGAATTGAAAAAGGGAGGAACTTTGCCGTAATCTTTCAGAAAACGAGTCAGATCATGAATTTTGGCGGATTCTCTCAGAAAACGAGTTAGATCGGGAATTTCGGCGGATTATATATAAAACGTTAAGCATCATCATTACCTAAGGCTTTGCCTTGTCGCTGCAACCATTGATCTCTTCTGCCTGCGATCCTTTTCATCTCTCCATAACTTTGGCATCCCATCATCTCAACTACCTTTTCAATGATCTTCTTCCGTGGTTTCCCTCTGCCTTTCTTTCCCATCACCTAGCCTTCGAACAAGTTCTTTATGAAGTCATTATGCCGGAGAATGTGACCGAAAACTGACGCTTTTCTCCTTTTTATCGTTGTTATTAAATGTCTCTGGGTGTTTATTTCTCTAAGCACTGCTTCATTGGTTTTCTTCTCAATCCAGCTAGTTCTTGTCATCTTCCTCCATAGCCACATTTCCACTGCCTCTAGTCGTTTCACGTCCTCCTTCAAGAGAGTCCATCCTTCACAGCCATATAGCAGCACACTCCAAGTGAACGTTTTGATAAATAATTTCTTTTGTTCAGTATTTAAGGATTTATTAGTTAAGAGCTGCTTCTTCTCCTCAAAGGCTTTCTTACACAGGGAAATTCTTCTTTTTATTTCCACAGTGCATCTGTTGTCATCGGTAATAACTGATCCTAAGTAGCAGAACTTGTGCACCTGTTTTATTAAAATATTTCCAATTCTGAGCTGTGCCCCTGGCTTCATTTTAGATTTGCTTACAACCATAACATTAGTTTTATTTACATTAATGTTAAGTTGGAAATCTTTTAAGATGGATGTTAATTTGTTGAGAATGACCTGCATATTCTTCTCATTGTCAGCCAGAAGTGCAATATCGTCAGCAAATCTAATACAGTGTACAGTTGTTCCATTTATTTTAATGCCAGGTGTTTTTGATTTTAAAAATTTCATGGCTTCTTCAATGTACAGATTAAATAGAAATGGTGATAAGGAACACCCCTGTCTTACTCCTTTCCTGATCCTCACCTTGCATACTTTATCATTACTTTCGATGTTTATTCTTTGATTGATGTAGAGGTTAAGTATTGCTTTTCTGTCTTTCCAGTCCAAATGAATGTCGTTCATAATTTTGAACAGTCTTTTCCACTGAACATTGTCAAAAGCTTTTTCCAGGTCTACAAAAGCTATATATGTATTTCTGTTAAGCTCTAGTCTTCTCTACAAGATGGTTTTAAGTGCTATAATAGCTACTCTCGTTCCTACTCCTTTCCTGAACCCAAACTGATCATCATCTAGATTCTGGATTCTTGACTTACCTCCTCACTTCCATCTCTCTTATTGGAACTCGCTTGGTTAACCCTTGATCTCGTTCGAGTTTGTTGGATCTAGAGAGCCCGTCATGGCATATCTCTTTCCTTTGCCGATACCCTCATTCTTTGAAGTGTCGGACCTCTTCCACATTTCGTCCGATTAGCGTTACAGACTAAAAAGCAAAGTCATTTACGCCCGGCCGCCTTTGCCCCCAGAAATTAACCTAGTACTTATTTTTGGTGCAGGATGAGTAAACCTCGGAACCACACGCACCTCCGGAAGTAGAAATCTCGTTTCTTAAGTTTGTAGTAAACTCGTTTTCGACCGCATAGTACTAAGCTGGTGTATGGCACAACAGCACTATATTTGCTGTCTGCATATCGGCAATGGCAAGTGTGTTCAGCAACGGTGAATACACAGACATCATTTTAATCTGTGGAAAATCTGGTGAGAATGCAGACGAAGCTCCAAACAGACGTCTACCTTCTACACGCATATTTCACCGAACAGTATTAGTTTTTGTTTCATACAAACAACTCTTTTATAGAGTAGAATGTCTACATGTGTATAAATGAATAAGTTATTAAATTGTCTTTTCTGCACCTTTAGCTTATTTGCACTGACTGACAGAGCAAATGCAACACCAAGAAGGAGTGGTCAGAACTTTATGCCAATTGCAGGGTAGACTGACATCACTGAGGTATGCTCATGATGTGAAATGCGCCGCTGTGCTGCGCACGTAGCGAACGATAAATGGGACACGGCGTTGGCGAATGGCCCACTTCGTACCGTGATTTCTCAGTCGACAGTCATTGTAGAACGTGTTGTCGTGTGCCACAGGACACGTGTATAGCTAAGAATGCCAGGCCGCCGTCAACGGAGGCATTTCCAGCAGACAGACGACTTTACGAGGGGTATGGTGATCGGGCTGAGAAGGGCAGGTTGGTCGCTTCGTCAAATCGCAGCCGATACCCATAGGGATGTGTCCACGGTGCAGCGCCTGTGGCGAAGATGGTTGGCGCAGGGACATGTGGCACGTGCGAGGGGTCCAGGCGCAGCCCGAGTGACGTCAGCACGCGAGGATCTGCGCATCCGCCGCCAAGCGGTGGCAGCCCCGCACGCCACATCAACCGCCATTCTTCAGCATGTGCAAGACACCCTGGCTGTTCCAATATCGACCAGAACAATTTCCCGTCGATTGGTTGAAGGAGGCCTGCACTCCCGGCGTCCGCTCAGAAGACTACCATTGACTCCACAGCATAGACGTGCACGCCTGGCATGGTGCCGGGCTAGAGCGACTTGGATGAGGGAATGGCGGAACGTCGTGTTCTCCGATGAGTCACGCTTCTGTTCTGTCAGTGATAGTCACCGCAGACGAGTGTGGCGTCGGCGTGGAGAAAGGTCAAATCCGGCAGTAACTGTGGAGCGCCCTACCGCTAGACAACGCGGCATCATGGTTTGGGGCGCTATTGCGTATGATTCCACGTCACCTCTAGTGCGTATTCAAGGCACGTTAAATGCCCACCGCTACGTGCAGCATGTGCTGCGGCCGGTGGCACTCCCGTACCTTCAGGGGCTGCCCAATGCTCTGTTTCAGCAGGATAATGCCCGCCCACACACTGCTCGCATCTCCCAATAGGCTCTACGAGGTGTACAGATGCTTCCGTGGCCAGCGTACTCTCCGGATCTCTCACCAATCGAACACGTGTGGGATCTCATTGGACGCCGTTTGCAAACTCTGCCCCAGCCTCGTACGGACGACCAACTGTGGCAAATGGTTGACAGAGAATGGAGAACCATCCCTCAAGACACCATCCGCACTCTTATTGACTCTGTACCTCGACGTGTTTCTGCGTGCATCGCCGCTCGCGGTGGTCCTACATCCTACTGAGTCGATGCCGTGCGCATTGTGTAACCTGCATATCGGTTTGAAATAAACATCAATTATTCGTCCGTGCCGTCTCTGTTTTTTCCCCAACTTTCATCCCTTTCGAACCACTCCTTCTTGGTGTTGCATTTGCTCTGTCAGTCAGTGTACAAATGCACCTTGTTATAGAACGTGGGCAGTAAATTGACTGCTATTTGTTTCACAACATCCGAAATACAGCACGTTGTAGCGCATCTTCGGAAACAAGTGAATAGGCATCCCATGCATCACTAGTGCATGCGGGACATTAGTAAGTAGAAAGTACGGCGCTCGCGGGCTTCCTGGTATATTCCGAATCCACTTCTCTCTTAAGGTTCCTTAGAAAACTTAAGAATAGTCGTATGAGGGGCATTACGCGTTCCACAACACGATCGAAACAAACACATTCTCAAATTACTGCGTATAATTACAGATCCTAAGTGTCGGCTGACTCATATAAATACACTTGCACACTTATATTCTACAAAGAAACTGATATTTATAGTCAACTTTCATGAAAATGCACCGACTGCATGCGAAAACAACAAACCCACGTATCCCGTCTACTGGATTCGCCATCTTGGTACTATTGAAAGTAGCATAAAGGTCTGAGGATCTGTCTTGCCTGGCACAAGACCAACTATGATAGCTCATACCTTAACCGACCTATCGAAACTGTCCATAATGGCGGCCATTGGAGTGCTAGCTTGTGTTTGTTTTGATTGGTGGAATTCGCGATGTTCCCAAGTTTATACAGAAATTTGAATATTTTTAATCGAAAAGTATACTTATGTGTAACCTTAAAAAGGTTATAGAGCCTCCTTCAGTGCCGTAAGAATCTGTTTGTTCTTTACAAGCGTATTTATTCGAACGGTTCCGGTGGTGATATGATGATTGTCCTCATGTTTATTTTATATTTATTAATTCTTTCCAGCAACCAAAAGGCTCATATACAGGAATTGTACAATACAATTTGGTAAGCGTCTACAATTAATATAATACATATACAATGGCTGCAAAATAAGTTATGTTATAATGAACTGTAATCTAAACATTCCAATATTTCTTTACGTCACAATCATACAAACTCTTCTCATATAATTAGCCTACTTACTCAGGTACTGATTCCATGGCACCTTTTTCAATTTAGTGTTGAAAGCTGGCAGATTGGAAATTGATTTTAAATCTCTTGGAAGATGATTATATGATTGAATGGCTTAGAACTTAAAACCACAGTTGTCATACTTATGTGAGTGTATTTGAGAAAGAGCTGTATCATCTGCTTGTCGTGTGTTATATTTATGAATGTCTGTATTTATAGTGTAGTCATTGTCGTGCAGGACACTGTTTAGTTTAATTTTGTGAATTAATATTGATGATCTAAAAGCAGTGCACATAGATAAGGGCATAATTTTACCATTAGTGTATAGAACTCGAGTGGGTGTGTCTGTTTTGTATTACCATAAGTTCATGAAGGACTGTCTGTTTGCAACGAGACCAAATTACGTTTAGATACTGTAAGAAACTGTGAATGAGTGAGTAGTATACTGCGAGTAGAACTTTCCTTCTTCTTCTTAATCAGTTTACCCTCTAGGGTCGGTTTTTCCCTCGGACTCAGCGAGGGATCCCACCTCTACCGCCTCAAGTGCAGTGTCCTGGAGTTTCAGACATTGGGTCGGGGGATACAACTGGGGAAAATGACCAGTACCTCGCCCAGGCGGCCTCACCTGCTATGCCGAACAGGGGCCTTGGTGGGGGATGGGAAGTTTTGGATGGGATAGGTAAGGAAGAGGGAAGGAAGCGGCCGTGGCCTTAAGTTAGGTACCATCCCGGCATTCGCCTGGAGGAGAAGTGGAAAACCACGGAAAACCACTTACAGGATGGCTGAGGTGGGAATCGAACCCACCTCTACTCAGTTGACCTCCCGAGGCTGAGTGGACCCCGTTCCAGCCCTCGTACCACTTTTCAAATTTCGTGGCAGAGCCGGGAATCGAACCCGGACCTTCGGGGGTGGCAGCTAATCACGCTAATCACTACACCACAGAGGCGGCTAGAACTTTCCTACGGAATAAATATCTTAAGCTTCTCAACAGCACAGATACTGCAGCTGTCATTTTTGCAATGTGATCAACATGCTCTACCCAACTTAAATGTTTATCTATTATTAGACCCAAATATTTAAAGTGATCGACCTCATCTATTTCTGTCTTATTAATATATTAATATATATCTTTGAATGATTAATATTTTTTGTACTCGGCTTAGTTATTATCATACATTTAGATTTCGTGACGTTCATAGTTAATTTATTCTTCTCAGAACTTGTTTACTGTTTATTTTCGGTTATCTGTGCTGTATGTTTCGAGTTTAATCAGATGGTTGTAGGCTTATGTTCTGCGTGCTTGGATTTAAGTTCAATTATAGGGGCAGAGAAAAAACTTTAGACCTAGTATTAAGCTAAATTGGTTAGGTGCATACATACATAGTGAAAACTTCGAACCAATTGTGCATTAATCATTTTGATATCATTTTTTTTTCTATTTGTTTTACGTCGCGCCGACACAGATACGTCTTATGGCGACGATGGGATAGGAAAGACCTAGGAAGTGGAAGGAAGCGGCCGTGGCCTTAATTAAGGTACAGCCCCGGCATTTGCCTGGTGTGAAAATGGGAAACCACGGAAAACCATCTTCAGGGCTGCCGACAGTGGGGCTCGAACCCACGATCTCCCGATTACTGGATACTGGCCGCACTTAAGCGACTGCAGCTATCGAGCTCGGTCCTCGGTAGATATCAAATATCAAATTTATTGTTAGGGAATATGTTATACCCATAGAAGGTGTAAATCCCTTTCGGATGCTATGCAAACTTCCGATGTTACCTAATGATGCCTATCCTAGCATTTTTTTTCCAATCAGTCAACGTATCGAACTGCAAAAATTAAACCAGTCCCGGAAAAAAAATCCGAAAAATCGTATCCCAAAGTCACGACGTGAGATATGAAAATCGTTTTGTACGGGTACAAGAATATCGTTTTGTACGGGTACAAGAATGATGTAATTCACTAATTTTTACTGTTTTACAAGGGAGCTTCATAAACCAAACCTAGCCTCATTCCTCATGAGTTGAAATGAGGATTTCCTTATTTTTTAATTTATAAATTACAAAAGGATGGTGTGCAATCAACTCCGGTGAGGTTTAAGATGACTAGTGCTGTAGACGTTCAAGAGTATCATACATATATCACTGTACCCAGTCAATAATTCAGGTGGATTTTTGGGGAGTTGAAATGTTGTTCGAGAAATGAATTTATTTGCATGTTTTACATAATGGACTATGGTTAATAATGATATTGCATGGTAAATCATGTAAGGTTAATAATGTTATTCGTTGACATCTATTTATCTTATTTGCTTTCCGAAGTTTCATGTATGAAATATGTTTATAGTGTAGCCGATGTGCGGGTGTCTGTTTCACCGTGACATTGATAAAATAATTCTCTCCTCGTTATTTTCCCACTGTAATTACAATTGGATTTACAATAAAATTACGCAATAATGTTGTCCGGCCCCGCGGTGTAGGGGAAAACGCGTTCGCCTGTCGCCCGGCGGCCCCGGGTTCGATTCCTGGCTGTGTCAGGGCTTTTTAATTGTAAATGATTAATATCCCTGGCCTGGGGACTGGGTGTTTGTGTCGTCCTTCACGTTCCTTTCCTCACATTCAACACTCTACACTTCCTCCATTCCAATTACACGCAGGTTCATATCACATGCTGCAAGTTGGGGCAAAAGCATTTAAAAACGAAAACGTGATAACGTTGCTTTAGATGCATTCATATATTGATTTAATGAGTTGTATTTCATGACGTTCGACTTGTGATATTTTCTTAAGGTGACTCAGAATAAACACTTTAATCTTGCCCTTAACCTCTCATGTCGCCTACCAATGTCTGCCATGTATTTTTTCTTTTTTCTTTCTGTTTTTTTCCCCTGGGTTACGGTCTGATGTAATCGTTTGGTCTTGGGTACGTGGGTACGTGGGGAGATGCCTCAAACACCATCTGTCGGCATATGAATGAGCAATTTACAGTTGACCTACGACATAATACTTTTAGTATGATATGCATATATGGATGTACCACCAATAGGTCCAATAAAATGTGTGTGTCCAACCCTTGTCCCGCTTTTCTACGGGGGCAGATATGAAATGAGATGAACCTTCTCAGCGAGTTTTCTTTTTACCACCGGGAGCCCTTCCTGACGTCAACCTCATTAGAGGAGTTAATGAGATTAAATGACCGGGCGAGTTGGCCGTGCGGTTAGGGGCGTGAGTGATCTTGCATCCGGGAGATAGTGGATTCGAACCCCACTGTCGGCAGCCCTGAATATGGTTTTCCGTGGTTTCCCATTTTCACACCAGGCAAATTCTTGGGCTGTACCTTAATGAAGGCCACAGCCACTTCCTTCCCACTTTTAGGCCTTTCCTTTCTCATCGTCGCCATAAGACATCTGTGTCGGTGTGACGTAAAGCAAATAACAAAAAGAGAGAGAGAGAGAGAGAGAGATGAAATGAATGACGTGATAGTAGGAAGGGGGAGGGTGAAACACGGTGCCGGTCCATATCTTACTCCTATCGAATAGGAACCTATATATGAACCTAGGTCGAAGTATTCAAATGATGCAGATCAACAAGAAGGACTAAGCAGATCGAAGTGTCAGTTTTTTATCAATACTATCTCTGGAAAACAACATTACCCTAGTGACTTCTTTCTGAACCTGTAAATACTTCAAACTGCAAATATTATGTATTACTACTGTATTTATATGTAATGTGATGTGTTAGTCATACGCTAAATAAATCGAATAGCACCGAGGGGTCTACTCAAGGCTGAACGTCACTATACAATGAACGAATCGCCATTAACAGTGGCATATGTACTCACTCCATATGAACACTGCGGAAAGGTTTGTAATTGAATCCAAGCTTTTGGCACGCAGTGTAGTGATTAGACATTGTATTCCACCACTTCTCCTACCCTGCTGGCCAACATTCCGATGGGGATTTCTTTTCGTCCAACGGGATTCGAACCGTTTAACCACGGTGTCAGACCATGTAGACTTCACGTCTTAAAGATCAAGGCATCAGGTTGGCCAATAGGTCGAGTAAAATGAAAATGAAATCTTAAAAAAAAACAAAAAAAACACTTTTTCCTTTGCGAAAATCAAATGATCATAAATATGTTTTTATATGTCTCTCGATCATGGCCATCCATCAACGGCTGCTAATTTCCGATTACCACCAGCCATAAGACATAGCCTTCACTGTTGCTATAAATAGGTAGTCTAACATTATCTGGCCTTTACATGTAGGCATCTTTCTATTTCCGCCTGTGTGGTTTTTTTCCTGACCCTTATTACCAGATTACACCGCTGGTAACATGCTGAGCATGGGGACAGGCTTAATACTCCTGTAGTATCACACTCCAACTCCTCTCTGCTATATTTTCTTCTTCTTAGAACTAATAGCATGTCGGAGGCAATGTAGAACAGTGACGATTGCGACGTGGGGGGGGGGGGGAGCGAGCTTCGGGGACCCCCGAAAAAAAAATATTCATCCATATCTTACATCACACCCTGCACGGTTGCTAGGGTTACAGTTCCGTCACACGATTTGTGACGCTAACTTCCGTAATGGAAAGTTTCAGATTACCTCCAGGCATAAGCCATACTTATGTCAAAATTGGCGCTTAGCCCTTTTATATCTACAATAACAAACCCGCGTTTCCAACATACCCGGCTACTCGATTCGCTATCTTGGCACGGTCGAGAGTAGCATTAAAGTCTGAGGATGACCAACCGGACACTAGTAGGATCCAAATCCACAACCATCCGATTTCGCGTCGGTTGCTCTACAGCTTGAGCTGTGTTCTGTACTGAACATCTCTTCAACACTTACTATATGTACGGAACACGACCTAATAGATTGAAAGTTTATTTCGATTACAATGCGGTCGTGACAATTCAATATTAATTCCTAAAATATACCACACTTCAGCCTTGACGAAAACTGCACTCAGATGATGCCAGTGCTGATCGCAAGTCATGCCTCTTTACACTACTTGAAGGCCTCGATAGATTGGTAATCTCCACTTCCATTTGTAGCCACAGCAGCATTCTAACCCTGAAATCTAATTGACGAATGACGCAATTATCTTTATTGATAGCGGGTTCTACCAAGGTTAAAGCACTTGACTGATAGCACCCAACTGACTAATATGTTCTATCCTCTGCTCCTTGTGAACTTGACATGAATATCTTAGCACATGGGGATTCAAAACCAAAGCAGACTGTATAGATGGAGTGGAGATAAAATAAGAAATGAATGGTCCATTTGCAAAACCTGTTATGTCCATGTGAAAGAATGTCTGGAAATGAAGAAGAACATACTCCAACTCCTACACTACAGACAGATATATGATCAATGGCGAACTTAACATTCCTGCGTCCTTAGGTACAATTGCGCCCCCAAACATGAAAGATGGTCAAGTAAATAACTAAAATAAGAACAGAAAATTAATAAAAACGTATTTAAAATTGAAAACTTTTAAATATGAAAATAAACTCACCAAACATATAGTTCTAGTCTCACTTTGACGGTAGCGAACTCGTCAATCAAATCTTCACAGTTGAAACGTTCATCAGTCAATCAGAAGGTCGGTTTCGATGTAAAGAATAGACAAGACATTCGATCTTTCTTCTGGCACAGTACAGCTGACAAAACTTGCCGTTTCTTAATGCTGCTTCCCCTAGGCGCGTGCGTAATGAGCCTATATTATAGGCCTACATCCGCCTCTATGTGATTCCTGTTATACAATGTTCGTAAAAAAAATTAAAAAGTAAAGTGGTAGTCTATAAAAATCTGGATTCAAGTGCAATACATCAAAATACTAAAAATGTTTCGGACATAACATAATTTACAGCTGTTCAATGGACGTAATTCAGTTCACGTCTGTTTAAAAATTGAGACTGAAAACAATGGCTTATTCAAACGGGTTGTAGTGCACAGGAGCATAATAAATAAATAAATAAATAAATAAATAAATAAATAAATAAGAAAAAGTATTGTGTTAATTAATATCGTTTGCATTTTATTGCATTACTTTTGCAATTTAACTGAATATTTCGTTTCCTTGTGCACAATAATCAAAACAAGCAAATGAAAACATTGTTTTATAATAATAATAATAATAATAATAATAATAATAATAATAATAATAATAATAATAATAATAATAATAATAATAATAATAATAATAATCTTGTTATTGGCTTTTTGCCCCACTAACTACCTTTTTAAATTTTTAGAGACACCGAGGTACCGGAATTTAGTCCCGCAAGAGTTCTTTTACGTGTCAGTAAATCTACCGACACGAGGCTGACGTATTTGAGCACCTTCAAATACCACCGGACTGATCCAGGATCGAACCTGCCAAAATGGGGCCATAAGGCCAGCGCCTCAACCGTTTGAGCCACTCAACTCGCCAGCATTGTTTTGTATGAACTAAGTATTAATGGCTTAGGTTCCCCACTGAAAAATAAAACAATTGAAATAACTACACCTTGAAACACAGCATCATGTATCAAAAGAGTTCCTGATCCCTGCATCTATATCTAACTTTCGCAACCATTTCTACCATGCTCAGCAACCTTATCAGTAGCCTTGTCGATAGAGGAGGTAGCCTATAATAAGAAGCAACCGGGTGCATAAAAGCAAAATTTATTTTCCCGTCGCCATTAAACATTTTGCATTACGAAAAAACCAAGGATTAAAACTTGGAAGTTGCAAGAAGTCCAAATAAAGGAAGAATACAAACTAAGGATTCAACAGAGTTTGCCGAAGTGTGAAGTAACCAGCGTTAATGAAGAATGGAAGGCCTTCAAAGACACCTTTGTGGGAGAAGCCAAAAACCTATGTGGAGTTACAAGTTCTATCAAAAGAAAAAAGGAGACACCATGGTGGAATGATAGAGTGAAAACAGCGGTGAAAGAAAGAAACCAAATAAAGAAGGCACTGGACAAGGAGAAACAAAAACAGGGACAAGAACGAAATGAACAAGAAATACAAAGACTTCAAGGAGTGTACAGGAACAAGAAACTTGCTGTAAAGAACATTGTAAGGGAAGAAAAAGAGAAGAAATGGAATGAGTTTGCAGACAAACTGGAAGAGGACAGTAGAGGAAATATGAAATTGCTATACAGAGTAGTGAAAAACAAGCGAAGGGATCAAGAGACCATAAAAGCAATAGAACGTGATGATGGAACTCTGGCACAAGAAGAGGGAGAAATTAAACAAGAACTCAAGATCTATTTCGAAAAGGTGCTGAATGGAGATAAAGAAAACATAACAATGGATAGAGGAGAGCCAAGTCGAGGAACCACAACTGAACCACCAATTACATGGCTTGAGGTTGAAAATGCGCTCAAGAACATGAAGAAAGGAAAGGCAGTGGGCGTAGATGAACTAAGTGCAGATATGCTGAAAGCAGCGGGAGTTCCAGGAATCCAATGGCTCTATAGACTGCTCAACAAGATATGGGAGGAAAATACTATTCCTGAGGACTGGAAGATGGGCATCATTGTACCTCTGTTCAAGAAAGGAAGCCGACGAAAATGTACTAATTACCGTGGTATCACACTACTGTCTCATGTCCTGAAAATATTGGAAAAAATAATAGAAACCAGAATCAGAGATATTGTTGAACCAATTTTGGAAGAAGAGCAGTATGGTTTCAGACCAGGAAGGTCAACTACAGACCTTATATTTGCAATTAGGATGCTAATGGAAAAATACTGGGAGAAGAACAAGCCTTTATTCCTAATATTTTTGGACATTGAGAAAGCATACGATAGTGTACCAAGGGAAAGAATTTGGCAATGCATGAAAGAACTTCAAGTGCGAGATAGCCTCATAGACAAAGTGAAAATGTTGTATAGTGGGAACAGAAGCTGTATTCAAGTAGGATGTGGTTTGTCGGACTGGTTTGAAACAAAGAGAGGAGTGCAGCAGGGCAGCTCATTGTCACCACTTCTATTTATTATTGTAATGGATGTAGTAATGAAATCTATTAAAAGTAAAGAACATGGAGATATCAAAGCCTTCACATTTGCAGATGATGTTGCGATCTGGAGTGACTCAGAAGATGAATTGGGAGAGAGAATACAAAGCTGGAATGAGGAGTTTAAGAAATATGGTTTAAACATCAGCAAGACCAAGACGGTGGTGATGAAAGTGTATGGGGAAGGAGCAGAACCAATAGTCATGTTAAATGAAGCTCAACTGGACAGCGTTCCAGTTTTCAAATACTTGGGTAGCGTTATATCAAATGACAACCTAGCAAAACATGAGGTGAACAATCGAATCAATAAGGCAACACAATTCTACCACCAGGTAAGACACCTGCTGTGGGATGAGCAAATACCCATGAAAACAAAAATGACATTGTACAAGTCCTATTATACACCAATTCTTACATACAGTCTCGAAACCACAACACTGACCAATAGAGATAATTCCAAACTTCAGGCAGCTGAAATGAAATTCCTACGCACTATGATCCAGAAAACCAGGAAAGACAAGATTAGGAATGAGAAAATTAGAGAAGAAGTAGGAATAGACAATTCTCTCCTAAATAAGATTCAGGTATCAAGACTGAAGTGGTTTGGTCACATGAAGAGGATGCCAGTAAACAGAACTGCAAGGAAGGAATTTGACAGAAAGGTAGAAGGAAGACGACCCGTGGGAAGGCCACGAAGGAAATGGATAGATTTAGTTAAGAGCGACGTAATGCTGAGAGGTCATGATTGGGACAAGTTGGTGGAGGAAGAATGGTACAAGGACAGGATGAGATGGAGGAGGCTCATATACCACACCCGGGAAACTGGAGATGGTTTAGGATGATGATGATGACGATTCCTTAGCCGCATGGTCAGCATAGTTGCCTTCAGTTCATTGGGACCCCGATTCGATTCCCGGCCGAGTCAGGGATTATAATTATATGCGTCGGGTTATTTTGCATGAAGGAGCTATACCAAATGAATGACGAGTTACTGTAGTAACTCCTGTGTTCAAAGGAAAGGGTGGTGCACATAAAGCGGATAATCACAGGCCAGTCACCTTGACGTGTGTTACATGTAAATTCTGGGAAAGCATTCTTTCCAATTTTATTAGAGACGTTTGCGAAATTACTTATTGGTTTGATAGAAGGCAGTTCTGTTTGAAGAAAGGTTGTTCCTCTAAGGATCATGGAATACTACTGAAAAAAGAATATTTAAAAAACGAGGAAATTTGAATTAGACAAAAGAGTAGGTGAAGCATTATCTTATCCTGTAATGATTAAAAGCGAAGTTTCTCAAGGCAGTATTATTCAGTTGTATGTTATATACCAAACCCCATGGCACTACAGCCTTTGAAGGGCCTTGGCCTATCAAGCGACTGCTGCTCATCCCGAAGTCCTGTAGATTACGAGGTGTCATGTGGTCAGCACGACAAATCCTCTCGGCCGTTATTCTTGGCTTTCTAGACCGGGGCCTCTATCCCATCGTCAGATAGCCCCTCAATTCTAATAACGTAGGCTGAGTGGACCTGGAACCAGCCCTCAGGTCTAGGTAAAAATCCCTGATCTGGCCGGGAGTCGAATCCGGGGCCTCCGGGTAAGAGTCAGGCACGCTACCCCTAAACCACGGGTCCTGCATGTTATCTTATATACGGTACATAAATGAGATGAGTAAAGAACTGGAATCAGAGATAAGGCGTTTTTTAGCGGATGTTATACTGCATAGAGTTACACGGTTGTGAGCGGCTACAAAAAGACTTCAACAATGTTGTGAGGCAGACAGCAGACAACGGTATGATGGTAAACGGGCTGAAAAGTCACGTTGTTTCACGTGATATTCTACCACCCCCACCCACAGGGGGATTAGCTGCTCTGATGGGGTTAGGCCTATACCCAGAGTCCGGTGAGCTCTCGCTAATAATTTTGGGAAGAGAGTCGGGTACTGCCCTTGAAACGTTGGTTGAACGATGAGTTGACTGACAGCTGCGATAGCTACCTGGACCCCCTGGAGTTTCCGTAGAAGTTATCAGTGCAATTAGTTACCTAATTATGAGTCAATGCAATGCTGTCTGAAGTGGAGGTATTCGAGCAAGAGATGTTCAATGGAAGTTATATGGGTCTCACAATCACGGGTGCCAGGGTTTGAAAATTAGTCGGGGTGCTCTAACTCACACTCGAAAAAAAATGTGGTGGAGGAGAAGACGCCGGAAAATGTTGAAATTCAACCTTCATAAAAATGCACTTTAAGGTGTTTTTGAATAAGCAATACTTGTTGGAAAACATAAACTATTGTTTTATCAGGCGCTTTATCAACAATAATGAGTGAGTACCAACAAAAGTCCACATAAAACCATATAAGAGGTAAAAGTGTGTTTTGATCTTGAATAGTAAGAGATTTTACATTTTAAATATATGTGAATTAAAAGGACGGAAGATAAGTACAAATTGTGTTTCTACAATTTTAATGTAAAAATAACACAATAGCCTAATTTTCTCTTATAAATGACTAGAATGACTACATTGTATACGAAAATCGAAGTAAATTACTATGCATGCAGTGAGCAAGATGTTTTTAATTTGCATGTCCCTTAGCGTTATCCAGAAACAACAGAGGGAGATTCCCGTGCGTTGTTTCCAATGTAAAGTGCGAGTAGCGGAGTTGTGATGATATCGTAGGCTCACTTGCCTACTGCCATTCACGATCGAGTAGGTAAGTTTTCATTATAATGGGAGGCCCCATTACCTACTGCGCGGTCACAATCGATTTGGGGAGTTTTCATTACAATGGCAGGCGTCCTTTCCTACTTCCAAACAGATTACAGTTGAGGAGATTTTTCTTATAATAACAGGCACTTTCCCTACTGCCAGTCAAATTTGAGTTGTGCTGTTATCATTATAATGACATGCTCCTTTTCTTAATGACAGTCACGCCGAGTTGGTGAGTCACCATTATAATAGTAGACACATTTTAGATGGGTAAATTTGTTTATAATGGCGGGCACACTTGCCTAATCCAAAACACAATCGGTTAGGGGATTTTCGAACAAAATTGCATGCTCCCTTGACTTCTGCCAGTCAAATCAAGAAGGAAATTATTATTTACAATTATTAATTACAATGGTAGTCCCTCCTCACTAATGCTAGTTACAAAAGAGTTGGAAAAGGATCCCTTTCCTTTTGGCTGTCAAAGTCGATGTGGACAGTTATGATTACAATAGCAGACCCTCTCCTGCTGAATTGATGTAAAATATTAATGATAATAACAAACACACCATTTCTACACCGCTAAAAATCGTCTTCAACGAATATATATAGATCGACATACGAAGCATATGCATGTTTACAATATTGCAAACCTTCATTTACAGATTAACTGCTGCTAAACGATAGATCATATCCACAAGGTTTTCTCACAGTGCATTACTTTTGGGTAATAATATGACAACTACGAACATAGACTTAGGCTCACGTATGGATATTGGGTGGGCCAATGTTCGTGTAGAATTAGATGATTCTACCTTTCGTATAAGTGATTCGAACTACGAATTAGACATGTCGAAGAGCAAACTGTAGGTATAATCGAGAAATAGTGACAAATCGAACAATAAGGAATAGAGATACGACGAAACGTCATAGGACCAAAGTTGTAGATCACTCCAAATTGAACTGAGATTGTGTCATCCGTTTTGTGATACGACTTACCGTTTAGCAATGCAATACCTCAAAACGAAAGTCTGCACTGACATTGAAATTGCCTCAACTGTGACTAACCGATTCATACAGCGCAGCAGCATGTAGCACATGCTGTGACGAAGGGTAGCAAGGGTATTTTTTTTGCCAAGGTCATGGACACAGGTATGATTTACCCTCTTGCCGCTCGCATTCGTCATTCTGGCAGTCTCCATCAGTAAATGTGTATGTAGTTATATCTAGTGTCTGTAACTTTGTCAGTGTGTAGTCAAATACTAAACGACATTTTAATAGTATAATCACGCCGAACTTCTATTTAATTGTAATGCATCTGTAATTCTTGTCCTTTTGATGAAAGTTGTATTGTATAGTACTATTATTACCGCACTAAAGTTGGTAGACTCAACATTTACGTCTCTATCCAAATTCGCGCAGAGAGCATTAAAACGGCTATTTTCTTTTTCAATTTTTATACCGTATCCCCCTCCCCTTCTCTGCTCTAGCCCTTAAACCTGGGTACATTGTGCTGTCTATACATTTTTGCGAACCCCCCCCCCCCCACTTCTAACACCCAATCGCCGCTACTGCCTTATAATACTGTGTTCACCGACACTAACACTTGGTTTATAGAAACATTCCCTCGAGCAACACACGCTTGCTGTTCCAGAACATGAATTATGGAAAGTCTGAGGTGCAGTACCCCATAGCTTTCAGTAACATATAAAACCAAGCCGCCATAAATGATGCAATACCAGGTATCTAAGCACTCCACAGTTGTAGGTTAGTACCACACTTCACATTCCACAAACAGAGTAAGACCACGTTCCACCGAATTTACATCTCCTCCTGAAGTTTTAAGCCAAGTCTTCTCCACCAAAGTTTGAAGTCCAGTCTCTCCGCCGAAGTTTGAAGTCCAGTCCTTTTCGCCATTTGATCACATGCCTATAGACCTCAGCTTCCCCCTTCCTCTCACATGATACGTTTAGATTGATCCTGGTCATCCAATCACGAGTGGAAGATCCTTTGGTCGAGAACACGCCCTGAATCTCTTCCGGATCCCATGACAATAACAACCAGGCCGCGTCATCAAATTCTTGGCTGCCCGTATGACTCACAGAACTTTCCGAGTTGTAATTAGCATTGTTTTTCCATCCGTTTGTACAAAACAAATCACTCATATAACATATCGAGACCTTCCAGCTTAAAATGTTAAGAATAAATATACAAATGAAATAATAATAATAATAATAATAATAATAATAATAATAATAATAATAATAATAATAATAATAATTGTACCGGGAGGTACACCTCAACCCCGTACGTTTAAATGAAGCGCCTGGAAGAACGCTATCTAACACATAGAATTTACAAGAGTTATTTCAAGAAGTTGAGACTTTCCTCCAT
The DNA here is from genome assembly GCF_040414725.1 of Anabrus simplex. Lineage (NCBI taxonomy): Eukaryota > Metazoa > Arthropoda > Insecta > Orthoptera > Tettigoniidae > Anabrus > Anabrus simplex. The sequence goes on along the minus strand of NC_090267.1, from coordinate 396,935,905 downwards.
AAAAATCCCCATTCAAAAACTGATGTCATGCACTCTGGTGCAAAGTGGAACAACTAGAAATTTAAAGAAATTTTGTGTTTATAGGTTTTCTGAACTGAATTGACTTTCTTTGTTTTTGATACTTCAAGTTTTGCAACACTTCTTACTCTTCCCGCCAACTTGGGATTTCAACCAACAGCAAAATTCATGTATTTATGTTTCGGCCAATCATAGGCTTCTTGTAACCTTTCGACTGTCCAATAAAAATAAGAGGGTGTGTCTGGTCTTAATCCATGGCCTTCTCGAACCTTCCTCTCGGGTATAAAAGCTGACAATTTTTCGAGTTAACTTGTCTTATTGATCGTCGCGTTATCGAGTGTGTGTGTTAAAAGAGTAGGCGGGGCCTCATCCATCGGCAGGCAGAACATCAGCTAAGGTAATGGCCACCATTTGTCTGTCTTAATAGTTACCTCCGCAATCTGACTAGATGGGAAGGTCCCCAATCTTTAACTATGTAACTGTAAATTTCCTAAAATGTAAACTTTTCCTCCTTCTCATGTAAAAGTTCAAGTAAATCAAGAGTACTTGACTAAAAACCGGGGATAGCGAGTGCGTTACTCTCTCGAATTCCCCTTCAATTAATCTTGAGGTGTCCACGATTTTGTAACTGTTTTCACTATTGTAAATTGTCCATCTAGTCACCTCAGTAGTGTGGGATTAGCCTCTGCATCGTCGGGCCACAAGCCCGAGTAGGATTTTAATCTTTGAGGAGCGCAAGTGTCCGCCTCCATACATTTTGATTTTGGAGCCAGTAATTGAACCTGTTGCTTACCATAAAGGCCCAGTAGAATGGGTATTCTACCCATGTGTAAACTTAAAAGACTTGGTCTTGTAACTTGTAGGTTGTGCCTAGAGAGGCCTGAAAGTGTAATTTTATTGAGCATAGACGCTCTATTTCTAATGTAAACTTAAAGGTTGCCTGGATTAGGCTGTAAAGGTTTGGGAGACCAGTCTCCTTGGTAGAATTGTAGAGCATAGAGGCTCTTTCTGTAATTTGTGTACCGGAAATATTGAGTGGTGCCTTTGTGAGACTGTAACCTGTAACCGTCGGAGCAAAGTGCTCTTGAAAATTGTCTCTTTAAATATCCTGTAAAAGAAATTGGGAGCGTCGTCTCCTTGACTAACTACCTAAACCGTCCGCCTCCGTAGCGTAACGGTTAGTGTTATTAGCTGCCGTCCTCGGGGGCCCGGGTTCGATTCCCGGTACTGCCAGAAATTTAAGAATGGCAGGAGGGCTGGTATATGGTTCAAATGGTACACGCAGCTCACCTCCAATGGGGGTGTGCCTGAAAAGAGCTGCACCAACTCGGGATGAGGACACGAGTTTTACTATCTAAACGCAACATTAGCGATGTAGGAATTTTTGTAAATAGGGAGTCGGGAGCTCAAATTGTAACTAACCATTTCTAGGTTTTCCTGTTTTTCTATTTTATACAGCCTAGCTCTGTACCTAAAATCTTGTTGTTTATCAAAACTTAATATCTGAAAAGAAACATAACCTTAATTTTTAAAGTTTTAAATTAATCTTTGACTGTCGTAGATAGACCCATTCAAAGTAGCACCTTCTTCCACCTCTCTGATCCACAAAAACATTGTAACAATAATAATAACAATACAAATAATAAATAATAATTGGTACGGAAATAACGTGGAGCATAGAGGTGTAAAAAGGTGCGGGCATCGATGGGTGGACAGAGAGAAGACCAAAGTATAACTTAAACCTCTAAAATTCGAAATTCTTTCTTTCGTTGTTTTCTCTTTTTTAAATTTCTTTTCAGATCTTAAACGTTGTTAAACAAGAAACAGTGGGTAGTCAGAAGGAGAGCTCTTCAGCTCTTATACAAATAGTTATTCGAATGAGGTACAATAGACATAATGATTTTTAAAAGATGAAAACGTTACAACATTTTCAAGAGCCCTACTGCTCCAATCAATCAATCAATCAATCAATCAATCAATCAATCAATCAATCAATACTGGTCTGCATTTAGGGCAGTCGCCCAGGTGGCAAATTACCTATCTGTTGTTTTCCTAGCCGTTTCTAAAATTATTTTAAAGAAATTGGAAATGTATTGAACATCTCCCTTGGTAAGTTACTCCAATCACTAACTCCCTTTCCTATAAACGAAGATTTGTCCCAATTTGTCCTCTTAAATTCCAATTTTATCGTCATATTGTGATCTTTCCTACTTTTAAAGACACCGCTCAAACGTATTCGTCTACTAAAGTCATTCAACGCCATCTCTCCGCTGACAGCTCGGAACATACCACTTAGTCGAGCAGCTCGTCTCCTTTCTCCAAAGTCTTCCCAGCCCAAACTTTGCAACATTTTTGTAACGCTACTCTTCTGTCGGAAATCACCCAGAAAAAATCGAGCTGCTTTTCTTTGGATTTTTCCAGTTCTTGAATCAAGTAATCCTGGTGAGGGACCCATACACTGGAACCATACTCTAGTTGGGATCTTACCAAAGACTTATATGCCCTCTCCTTTACATCCTTTCTACAACCCATAAACACCTCCATAACCATGTGCAGAGATCTGAACCCTTTATTTATAATCCCATTTATGTGATGACCCCAACGAAGATCGTTCCTTATATTGACACTTACAGTAGTAGGTACTTATGGTGATCCCCATAAGGAACAATTAGAAGTCGGGAGACTGGGATCCAAAATTTACAACATTAGAAAGAGCGACTATGTTCCACACAATTAATTATGAGGCTACTCTCCAAAATTTATGAGATTCAAACCTTTCCAAGGCACAGTTTAACTTTTACGTTAGGAAAAAATACAAGCAGATTCCACTGTCTTACCCACTCGACAGTTTATTTACATTTAAATTGAAAGTAAACTTTAACAGGGGCAATAAATGCCCATTCTACCAGGCCTTAGTGGAAAAAGAAAAGATTAAAGTTATTGGCCGTAAATCAAAATGTTAGGACCGGGGTGAATGGCTCAGACGGTTAAGGCGCTGGCCTTCTAACCCCAACTTGGCAGGTTCGATCCCGGCTCAGTCCGGTGGTATTTGAAGGTGGTCAAATACGATAGCCTCGTGTCGGTAGATTTACTGGCACGTAAAAGAACTCCTGCGGGACTAAATTCCGGCACCTCGGTGTATCCGAAGACCGTAAATGTAGTTAGTGGGACGTAAAGCAAATAACATTATTTATAACAAAATGTTAGGAGGCGAACCCTTGCACTCCTTTGAAGTTCACTTGAAATTCATAAAACCCTATGTGGGCTTTTGGTCCGGAAAACAGAGGCTAAGCCTATACTACGGAGGTGACTAGATGGATAGAAAATTTAAATTAGACAAGGAAGAGATAAATTTTAAAGTTTACAAAATCATAGTCACCTCAATACCAACTTGAAGGGGAATAACTGAGGGCTCACACTCTTTATTCCCTAAGTCAGACTAAAGTCTTTAGATTAGCTAAAATTTTTCATTGAAAAGATGATGTGAAGATTTACAGTAAGAAAGAATTATGAACCCATCCCCTCAAAGTAGCTTTCTGAGACTTTTACATGATTAAAAGATGTCTGCCATTACTTTGAGCTGGTGGCCCTTCCGAAAATGGACGAGGCAACCCCCTCCCCCCTGCCTTCTCTATGAACACACTCTGAGGGTACGGCCACACTTGCGACTTTTTCCGCAGCAGGATTGCGGGAAATCCCGTGCTAAAAATGCGCTGCACTGACTTTTTTTTTGCTAGGGGCTTTACGTCGCACCGACACAGATAGGTCTTATGGCGACGATGGGATAGGATAGGCCTAGGAGTTGGAAGGAAGCGGCCGTGGCCTTGATTAAGGTACAGCCCCAGCATTTGCCTGGTGTGAAAATGGG